>NC_069502.1:1006932897-1007070397 GCF_027579735.1 Bombina bombina | reverse complement strand
CGCAAGTCTGCAGGAGGCGGCGTTGCACCAGCAGCTCTTGTGAGCTGCTGGTGCAATGCTGAATACAGTGAGCGTATTGCTCAACGTATTCAGCGAGGTCTGGCGGACCTGATCCGCAGTGTCGGATCAGGTCCGCCAGACCTTGACTAGAGGCCACAGTAACATACATAAACACACACACATAAACACCAATGGGTAAAACAGAAACACTAACCCCTGTAGTCAGAGACACTAGTGAAGCATCATGTCACACTCACATGATATCAGTGCAGGCAGTGGCAGGTCAACGTTTTTTATTGTTTTAAAAAACAAATGCGACCTCTGCACCCCCTGTAGTTTTGCCCCTGCATGTATTTACTGTTTAATATCCCTTGTAAGAGACATGAAACTCTAAATTTTAAATTTTAAAGTGATTGTAAACTCTCCCCTTTTTAAAATCAGATCCGGAATGTTAGTGATATTTAGATGGAGTTTCATTCATTATCTGTAATGAAGATGAGCTATAACTTACTTTTTTAATATAGATATGATATTCAAACACCTGAACTCTTCAAAAGTACATTTTTCTCTGAGCAAAAGGTTTGAATTGTTCTCCAATCAGTGCTATAGCTACAACAAAAGTGCCATATGGGGAGAGCGCTTATAGGACAACAATTCAAACCATTAGCTCACAAAAAAATTGATTTTTAAAATGTGTGGCGGAGCACAGGGTATTTGAATTTCATATCTACATTAAAAAGTAAGTTATAGCGCAACTTCATTACCACTGATGAATTAAACTCCATCTAAAATATCAACAACATTCCGTATCTGATTTTATAAAGGCTAGAGTTTACCATCACTTTAATTATTTTGTTAAAAGAGCAGAAAAGCACGACTGGGAGCTAGCTGCACACATCAGGTAAGCCGATGTCAAAAGGCATTCATGTGAAGCCACCAATCAGCAGCTAGCTCACACTAGTGCATTGCTCATCCTGAGCCTGCCTAGGTATCATTTTAGTGAATCCACACAGACAAAGCCGTAGCACTAATGTATTACCCTGTTTCCTTTGACATAGAAAAAAAGACCAGTATCCCTTAACGTTTGCACTTGTGTCACACAATAGCAGTAAGCGGAAAATGTAAATGTTCAACATAAATTCACTCACATGTCTTGAAGCATAGTAGCGACTTCCTCCCGAACGGTCAGCCTGAAAACCTAACGAGGATTACACCTACAGTGTTTTACTTCATCCGCTGGACCGTCTTTTAGTTAAGTCTCTGTTGTAAGTAAATGCCGCTTCCCAGCAAACTTCCGGAATTCAGACACGGCAAACCGGGTCCAACCCCAGCGGATATCCTTTAGCCCAATAGCTGTCTGTGTTAGATCATGCAAGCCAAAATTGAATGCTAGAACGGCTAATAGAAAAAAATATCCTTTACTGAACTTGAATAAAAAGTGAAAGGGATTCACCAACGAGGGCTAAATACAACACATATACAAAAAAAAAGATGTTTAAAAACAGAACAATGTAACACACATCCTCTAAAGCAGGACGCGTTTTGGGTTGCCCCGTATTCACATATGACTGGGACGGATGCTCTGTTCCCTATTATACTGAAATAGTCACGGATTTCACCTGATTCTAATAATCTAGCTGTAATTAGTAGCACCATTGAATAAACTTTAGCTAACAGAAGAAGCAACATTAAAGCAACATTTAAACAGTTTTTAGGTTCATTTCCCCTCAGCATATACATATATACATTTAGAAATTCTCAGAGCGATCTAAATTCATTGTTCTTACTCCATCTGTATCGTGAGTCTAGAGCCTGAATAATAATGCATAGAAATGTTAGTACATTCTTAACAATACAGAAAAAGAACAGTTTGGGGCAAGGTTTATATACACACCCTAATGAAAAGAACATCATCACTACCCGCGTAGCGTCGATGATCATTGGAACATGAGGTCCTGCACTATATTAGCACATAAAGACAAGGAGTACTGTGTTTTACCTGTAAGTCACATTAGTACTTTCAAAGGGGATATTGTCATGTTCTGTCTCAGGATATCATGTGAGAGCCTCATTGTCTGGAACAGTTGCTTTAAAGGAAGATTAGTAGAAGCCATACTGATTGAAAATGAAAACAAATGTATTTAAACAACAAAATACTTTGTTTAAGCAAATACTTGCAGAATATTTAAATATGCTACTCAGGTATGTTAAGACCACATACAGCAGGAGTGAAAATAAACAAACAAAGTAAGTAGAGATGCAGATTCAAAAAGGAAAGTCTTTCTCTTGGTAATAACTGAAATGTAAGATTTGCACAAGGCAGAAAACAACTTGTAAACAGGTAGCAGGTTTAAAGGTAAAGTCTTTCTCCTTGTAATTGCTGAGTCCAGGAATTGCACAAGGCAGGAAACAACTTGCAAACTGGTAACAGGTTTAAAGGTAAAGTCTCTCTCCTTGAAATTGCTGAGTGCAGGAATTGCACAATGCAGGAAACAACTTGCAAACTGGTAACAGGTTTAAAGGTAAAGTCTCTCTCCTTGAAATTGCTGAGTGCAGGAATTACACAATGCAGGAAACAACTTGCAAACTGGTAACAGGTTTAAAGGTAAAGTCTCTCTCCTTGTAATTGCTGAGTGCAGGAAATGCACAAGGCAGGAAACAAACTTGAAGATTGGTAACAGGTTTAAAGGTAAAGGCTTTCTCCTGGTAATACCTTGTAAACAGGTGCAAAGGAAATCTTTCTCCTGGCAATGGCCAAGTGCAGGAATTGCATAAAGCAGGAAACAAACTTGTAGATTGGTAACAGGTTTAAAGGTAAAGGCTTTCTCCTGGTAATACCTTGTAAACAGGTGCAAAGGAAATCTTTCTCCAAAGAAATACAGGAAACAGGTTCTGACTTGACAAAACAGATCCAATGTGAAGACAAAAATGCAGACTAAAAGCCATCCTTAAATAGGGAGGTTTTGCACAGGGTTGGTTCTGATTAATTCCAGAATTGAGAACACCTGTGTGTTGCACAGGTGTAATAACAAGTAAGGCAAATAGTTATTTATCAGATCTTTTAAGATCCATGCTATTGCTAGAACTGGCTGTGGCTCAACATGTAAGCAAACAGAAATAGCAACCACAGAGCCACAGGTTCAAATCCCCACACAGCCCTTCTTAGCAGAATGCCTCCCAGACCTATTCTTTTTCTTTTTCGTCTGGAGGCTTGGTTCATGACAGATGCCCCCTCCAAAGAGCGCACTCTGGGCGCTCAAAGCCTGTTCAAACATCTGAATGTGGGATTTACGAACAAGTGTTCCATTTGAAGCCCTAATACAATCAGATGGAATGGATTCTTTGCTTGGAACAGCTGCCTGAGATTGGGGACCCTTAGAAGATATCCCTGTAGGCATAACAAGAGCTGAAAAACCAAGACAGTTTTGATTTAGAGGTTCCTGATTATACCCAGCAGCTTGCAATGGACTGGCTGATGGGCAGGGTACCTCCGGGTAGGAAAAGACCTCTCCTTCAGAGTCAAGGAATTCGTTATCTGGGTCATATTTGCCTGATGGGTAGAGTACCTCCGGGTAAGGTATGACCTCTCCTTCAGAGTCCAGGAATTCATTTTCTGTGTCATTTATATCCAATTCAACAATCTCATCCAATTCTTTCTCAGTCAATGAGTAGCTGGGTAAAGGTGGTACAAGGAGGTGTGGATCTTTAGAATTGGCAGAGTCTGATTCAGCTGGAAGGTTTGTCACTTTTATGTCTGATGAGTGACTTTTGTTAGCTGGATCTCCAGCCAGGGCAGAAACAAGGTAATGTGCAGGATTTCCAGGAGGTATTTTTGCAGAGTTCCCCAATGTGGTTGATGCAGAAACAGACGCAGTGGTATGGGTAATGGATGTAGTTGGAGTTGTACTCCCAATGAGCATCTGTTTCAAATCAGGTACCATTTCTTGAAGCGTGTTAGAAACGGTTGTTTGTAGAATAGATGTATTCTCCATAGCTGGGTCATCTCCAGGGGTATCATACAGTTTGCTAGTGGAAGTATAATTTGTTCCCTTAACATCAGAGTTCATTTTCAACTTGGCTGTATCTTGACTTGATCCTCTAGGAGGTCTTACTGGACACCCTGTGATGCGGTGACCAGGTCCCCCACAATAGAAACAGAGGTTAAGTTGTCTTCGCCAAATTTTCTCCTGTTCTGTTAAGGGTTCTTTAAAACCTTTCCTTGTTTGGGAGGTAACTTTAGACAAGGTTTCGGTTGGGAGAGATAACATTTCCACCAGCTCCATAAAGTTAATGAGTATGTCCTTAATAAACTTTAACACTGAATCCAATACAGCAATAATCCCAGAGGGCTCTCTTTTAAGGTCTTCACATTCTGTCATGTTCTGTCTCAGGATATCATGTGAGAGCCTCATTGTCTGGAACAGTTGCTTTAAAGGAAGATTAGTAGAAGCCATACTGATTGAAAATGAAAACAAATTTATTTAAACAACAAAATACTTTGTTTAAGCAAATACTTGCAGAATATTTAAATATGCTTCTCAGGTATGTTAAGACCACATACAGCAGGAGTGAAAATAAACAAACAAAGTAAGTAGAGATGCAGATTCAAAAAGGAAAGTCTTTCTCTTGGTAATAACTGAAATGTAAGATTTGCACAAGGCAGAAAACAACTTGTAAACAGGTAGCAGGTTTAAAGGTAAAGTCTTTCTCCTTGTAATTGCTGAGTCCAGGAATTGCACAAGGCAGGAAACAACTTGCAAACTGGTAACAGGTTTAAAGGTAAAGTCTCTCTCCTTGAAATTGCTGAGTGCAGGAATTGCACAATGCAGGAAACAACTTGCAAACTGGTAACAGGTTTAAAGGTAAAGTCTCTCTCCTTGAAATTGCTGAGTGCAGGAATTACACAATGCAGGAAACAAACTTGAAGATTGGTAACAGGTTTAAAGGTAAAGGCTTTCTCCTGGTAATACCTTGTAAACAGGTGCAAAGGAAATCTTTCTCCTGGCAATGGCCAAGTGCAGGAATTGCATAAAGCAGGAAACAAACTTGTAGATTGGTAACAGGTTTAAAGGTAAAGGCTTTCTCCTGGTAATACCTTGTAAACAGGTGCAAAGGAAATCTTTCTCCAAAGAAATACAGGAAACAGGTTCTGACTTGACAAAACAGATCCAATGTGAAGACAAAAATGCAGACTAAAAGCCATCCTTAAATAGGGAGGTTTTGCACAGGGTTGGTTCTGATTAATTCCAGAATTGAGAACACCTGTGTGTTGCACAGGTGTAATAACAAGTAAGGCAAATAGTTATTTATCAGATCTTTTAAGATCCATGCTATTGCTAGAACTGGCTGTGGCTCAACATGTAAGCAAACAGAAATAGCAACCACAGAGCCACAGGTTCAAATCCCCACACAGCCCTTCTTAGCAGAATGCCTCCCAGACCTATTCTTTTTCTTTTTCGTCTGGAGGCTTGGTTCATGACAGATATATAATAGCACGTTATATTATGCAGTTTATATTATGTTAAATTTACCTGCCTTCTTAAATGAGTTAAATCTCCAGATATTCTTCTCCGATAAATTAAATCTACAAATGTTACTCTTATTATTTGCACATTGACTCGTGTATCATTAATAATCCATAGAATGGGATAACTGACCTGGAGAAAAATGTCTACATGTGAACTATATCACTACTGTATATTATGTTAGAACAGTATATTCAATTATGATGTTTATTTATTTGTTTCATTTGATTACGCTTGCTAGCCCTTTCTTATCAGGTCAAACTACACAGTTTAACATATTGTTCCAACATGAAGTGTTACAAGATATGAAAACTCCATAGATATACCTGGAGGTATTAATTACTCTCTATTAATATGATAGTTTATAGGTCTAACACATAGAGGTACTATATTTGTACTGTTAAACCTTCTTAAAGAGGTAAAGAACCATTCGCCTAGATTTAGAGTTCTGCGTTAGCCATCAAAACCAGCGTTAGGGGGTCCTAAGGCTGGTTTTGGCCGCCCGCTGGTATTTAAAATCAGTCAGGAAAGGGTCTAACGCTCACTTCCAAGCCGCGACTTTTCCATACCGCAGATCCCCCTACGCCAATTGCGTATCCTATCTTTTCAATGGGATCTTTCTAACACCGGTATTTAGAGTCTTGGCTGAAGTGAGTGTTAGAAATCTACCGACAAGACTCCAGCCACAGAGAAAAGCCAGGAGTTAAGAGCTTTCTGGGCTAACGCCGGTTCATAAAGCTCTTAACTACTGTGCTCTAAAATACACTAACACCCATAAACTACCTATGTACCCCTAAACTGAGGCCCCCCCACATCGCCGCCACTCTATTAAATTTTTTTAAGCCCTAATCTGCCGACCGCACACCGCCGCAACCTACATTATCCCTATGTACCCCTAATCTGCTGCCCCTAACACCGCCGACACCTACATAATATTTATTAACCCCTAATCTGCCCCCCCCCACGTCACCGCTACCTTACCTACAATTATTAACCCCTAATCTGCTGACCGGACCTCACCGCTACTCTAATAAATGTATTAACCCCTAAAGCTAAGTCTAGCCCTAACCCTAACACCCCCCTAAGTTTAATATAATTTTATTCTAGATAAAATTACATTTACACTTTAAATGGTATACCACATGTGTACTCATACATGTACATCTATTTTTGTTTGAAAAATTCCCAGAGTTATCATGATTTTCAATAACAAGTTGTGGGAAGAACAAAAAGAAAGATAAAATATCGTTTTAGGGAACATTTGAATAATATAGAAAAAGGTCTGGAAACACACAGTGTCTCGCAGCACTTTAAGTTAGTCCACAACAGTGATCCTAAAGATCTGGAAATTAAAATTATAGAATGGATCCCTCTGAATATATGGGATACCAATAGACTGTTAAAGTTGCACCAACGTGAGACATTTTGGATTAAGAAATTAGATTGTCTCTATCCTCAGGGATTAAATATTGATTTGGATATTCAGGCTTTTTTAACATAAATGTATTCATGTGGTATAATTACTATGTTTGATTCATATTTTTAATTCTTTATTCTATAGATTAATTTTTAGAATAAGGATCTGCTACATATGTTAGTAATTGTGAAGCACTTAAAATAGAATATGTACTTTTATGTATGTTATGTAAAGTTATGGGATTTTATCGTATGTATAGATACATTTTTTATCGTTTATATATATACACATGATGTTATATTATGATGTTTTAACATAGTATTTATTGTTATTGAATATGTATATTGTAAAGTTAACTTATAAGTGCACAATATGAGGTTCAAACACTCTACACTATAGATATGTGTTCTTTGGAACCTTAAGAGTTAATATGAAATGAGGTATTTCAATCTGCCTATAAAAAGCAGGTAGGAGGTGTTAATTATCACTCTTGAAAAAGTTCCTGTGTGGAAGAAATGTACGTCGAGTGGTCGAGTGAGTATACATAGTGTGCAACATTCGGCTCCTGTGAGGCCACTGTTAGTGTCTGTATCAATACTCACAAGCACTAAGTGGGCTGAGGACCTGAATTACTTCTACCTATTGACATTGTATTTCTTTTCAAGTAAGCACACACAGTGTGCATGAATAGGTTCCTGTGAGGCCACTGTTAGTGCTTGTAATCCTACACGCAAACACTAAGTGGGCTGAGGACCTCTTATCATTTTCAACCAGTGTGTTTTGGCATTGCATTGCCTACAAGGAGGATAAGGTTCACTACGGCTGAGCAGTAATTCTATTGCGGAGGCGGAATCAGCATTAACTTGGACGGCTTTACACAGTATCGCTCTACCACCTATAGCGATCCAGCCCCAAGTCAAGGACGCATCGGATTGGCCCAGCGGTACTCACACCTCCCTTCAGCTGAGTCGCGGAGTCTCCATCTTGGAAGCAGCGTGATCGGAGTGGTACACGCCGCAACGTGGGACAACTTCAAAGTTTTTATACAAGGCTTGTATATATTTTAAACATTGTGAGTGTTATTCTTGTTAATTTTTATCATTAAAGTCACACATATAATTTGCACTTAGATGCGGTGGGCGCTTCTGTTTCTCTTTGTGTTAATTGTAACTTAGGTTAGGATTTATTTTACAGGTACTTTTGTAATTATTTTAACTAGTTAGCTATTAAATAGTTATTAACTATTTAATAGCTATTGTACCTGGTTAAAATAAATACAAAGTTGCCTGTAAAATAAATATTAATCCTAAAATAGCTACAATATAATTATTATTCATATTGTAGCTATATTAGGGTCTATTTTACAGGTAAGTATTTAGCTTTAAATAGGATTAATTTATTTAATAAGATTTATTTTATTTTGTTAGATAAAAATTATATTTAACTTAGGGGGGTGTTAGGGTTAGGGTTAGACTTAGCTTTAGGGGTTAATACATTTATTAGAGTAGCGGTGAGGTCCGGTCGGCAGATTAGGGGTTAATAATTGTAGGTAGGTAGCGGCGACGTTGGGGGGGCAGATTAGGGGGTAATAAATATAATATAGGGGTCGGCGGGGGTTAGGGGCAGCAGATTAGGGGTTCATAGGGATAACATAGGTTGCGGCGGTGTACGGAGCGGCAGATTAGGGGTTAATAATAATATGTAGGTGTCAGCGATAGCGGGGGCGGCAGATTAGGGGTTAATGAGTGTAAGGTTAGGGGTGTTTAGACTCGGGGTACATGTTAGGATGTTAGGTGCAGACTTAGGAAGTGTTTCCCCATAGGAAACAATGGGGCTGCGTTAGGAGCTGAACGCTGCTTTTTTGCAGGTGTTAGGTTTTTTTTCAGCTCAAACGGCCCCATTGTTTCCTATGGGGGAATCATGCACGAGCACGTTTTTGAAGTTGGCCGCGTCCGTAAGCACCGCTGGTATTGAGAGTTGCAGTGGCGGTAAATATGCCTGTACGCTCCCTTTTTGGAGCCTAACGCAGCCCTTCTGTGAACTCTAAATACCAGAGGTATTTAAAAGGTGCGGGGGGAAAAAAGCACGCATAGCTAACGCACCCCTTTGGCCGCAGAACTCTAAATCTAGCCGTAAGTGTTGCACAATCAGTGACTATCTCTCCCAATGATTCATAATATCATACATTGAGTTGAAGCCCCCAGGATATCTAGTCTCAAGCTTAAATATCCAGAATGCCTCTCTGAGATACAATTCTTTCTCTCTATCTCCTCCCCTCTTGGGGCTTTTCACCAATTCAATGGCTTGCCATCTGAATGTATTAACTGATTGGGCATGTTTAAATATAAAGTGTGTTGCCAATGCTGAACATTCTTTTTTACAATTGATATTGCTCAAGTGTTCACGAATGCGAGACCTCACCTCCCTTGTGGTGAGGCCTACATACTGCAATTTGCATTCAACACAAGAGATAAGGTAAACAATATAGCACATGCTACAATTGATACATTGGGAGGTATCAAAAGTTTTGCCCGTCCTATATGATTTAAATTGAGAGCTAACCAAGATGTAATCACAAGCTTTACATCTTGCATTACTACATTTGAAAGTTCCTTTATGTGTCAGCCAGCTACTGCCACTATTCCATTTGGGGAGCACTGTTGGTGAAAGAATATTACCCAAGGTAATACATTTTCGATAGGAAAACCTACAGCCTTGATCTACTATCCCTTTAAGCTTTGTATCCGCTAGTAAAATTGGCATATGCTTTCTGACAATTTTACAAATGTCGTGATATTGATCACTATAACTTTTGACAAAGGTTACCTGACTGTTACTCTTGTTTTTCCCATCAGAAGCATTTACTTTCTCTTTTAAGAGCTCTTGTCTTGGAATTCCATCAACTTCCTTTCGGGCTTTCAAGATAGTTCTAGTACTATAGCCTCTCTGTACCAAATCATTACTTTTTTTTTTTTTTTTTTCATAGCTTTATTGTTACCAACTTTCAAGGATACAGAATTAAAATACACTCTTCATTATTCACATTTTGCATATAACAATCTTGGAATACCATACATAATTACGGCCTGGTTAAAGCATAGGTCTAGCTCTTATAACAAAAAAATAACATAACTGTCGTAACAAGTAGATTAAGTAAACTATAGAATGGAATCTTCAGTTTAGACCTATCTTTTGTCTTATACTTAACAAAAAAAAGGAAAAAGGAAAAATGTTCCATAGCTTACCCAGGAAGTGTCTATAAAACATCATAGCACATTGATGTATTAGCAACAGTTTATCCTCTGACCCTGGTACGCTCCCGGGGAGGGGGAAAAAAAACATAATAATTCTCTTTCTTTTCTCTCTCTTTTTCTCTCCCTTTACATTCCACCCCAACTTTGAGGAAATGAACCTGTTATAATATTAATCATGACATATTCTGTATTCCTGAATGGAGCTGTCAATTGAGTTTGTATATTCAGAGGTAAAGAGAGAATTAACTTTTTCCATTTCTTAAATTTTTTTTCTAATAAAGGGTTGGATAGCTCTCGTAGGCCATATTGTTCTAGCATACATTGTTTAACTAGCCCATTTTTACAGGCCACCAATTTAGGCACTTTCGCCCCTTTCCAATCCTTCAGAATTAGATTCCTAGTTACAAAAATTATAGTATTAATTAACTCATTATCTTTATGTTTTTCTGAATATTTTACTAGGAAAAAGACATGGAAAATTTGAATATCAAATTCTATAAAAAGCTTCCTCTTTATCCAATAGTTAATTTGTCTCCATAACTGGTCAACTTTAGGGCAGCTCCAAAAATAATGAATAATATCTGCCTTCTCTGCGCTACATTTAGGACATGCTAAATTAGTTCTGTACCATCTAGATACGTTAGCGTTAGTTATATAGACTTTCCTAATCAGTTTCAAGTGTGATTCTCGCCAATTGGTGGGAACCCAATATTTATAGCTTAATTTCAAAGATTGTCTAATTTCCTTTGTTGTTAAATTAGGAAACTCTTTATACCATTTGTCTTTTATCGCCCTCAAATGCTCTTCATTATTAAAGGAGTTAATCACTTTATGAACTATTGAAATTGATGTCTTGCCGCTTTCATATAGTTTAATAACATTATCTAAAACCCCCATGGACCAATTAGGATTGTATTTGGTTTGTAAACTATTAATAAAGTGGCGTATTTGAAGAAAAGCAAAGAAATCTTTTTTCGGAAGATCATAAATTCTAGCTAAATTTATAAATGAATTAACCGTCAAGTCTTCAGACAACAATTGCCTGACATATATTAAGCCTTTCCTTTTCCAGCGGTGAAATACTATTTGTGTGAGACCAGGATAAAATTCTGGATTACCACAAATAATAAGTAAATTCGTACAATAGGGGTTTACCTGTACTCTGGAACAGACCTGTTGCCATGCCTTTATTGTATTGATAAATATTATCATTCTTGGAATTCTCTTGGGTATTTTATTTATAGGGCAATGTAGGAGTGTTCCTAAATTGAATGGTTCAGTCATATACTTTTCTATGTAGCCAATTGTTGAGTATTCTTGAGTCGTTACCCAATTCATTGCATATTTAATTGTAGTTACTAAATTATTAACCTCTAAGTCCAGAAAATCCAGACCTGCCGCTACTTTATTATATTGCAATTTATCTAAGCCAATCCGTGGCCTTTTCCCGGCCCATATAAATTGTGTACATTGTTTATTAAAACATCTGATATATTTTTTGTATAATAATAAGGGAATGTTCTGACATAAATATAAAATTTTAGGAAATAGGACAGTTTTGATTAACATTACTCTAGCTGTTAAAGAGATAGGAAGATTAGACCACATTAGTAGTTTTCTTTTACATTCCCTGAATACTTTGGGATAATTTAATTCATAACAATCTGTCGTATTCTTGGACAGTATAATACCTAAATATTTAATCTGTGTTGTTTCTTTAAAAGGTAATAACCCTTTAAATTTAGGTGGCTTTTTTAACCATAACAATTCTGGCTTCCCAAAATTAATCATATAACCTGAGATTTCACTAAATAATTGAGTTTCTTCCAGCAATATTGGTAGAGTTTCTTCAATATTACTTAAATATACCAGCAAGTCGTCTGCATAGAGAGCACCATTTTTTGATCTCCGATATAAATCCCCGACAAACATTCTCTTAAGAGATTTGCAAAAGGTTCAGTTGATAAGTTAAATAGTAACGGGGGTGATATAGTCAAAAGCTTTTTCAGCATCAACGGATAAAATTGCCGTGTCCAACACCCCATCCCCTCTACCATTCTTAATTTTATCTTGAATGTATTTTATTATCAACATTGTTTTTTTTAACAGGATTTCTCCCTGGCATAAAGCCAGTTTGGTTGTCATGAATAATATAAGATATAAATGGTTTTAGATGATTAGCTATTATAGAGGTCAGTAACTTATAGTCTATATTAAGTAAAGATATTGGGCGATATGATGTTGGGTTTTCTGGATCTTTATCTTTTTTGAGGCTAAGTGAAATGTTGGACGCGTAAAAGCCAGTCGAGCATTGCTTATGTTGTAGAAAGTAACTATTATATACGTGATATAAAACTGGAGGGATTTCTTCTGATAACATTTGATAAAATTCTGCCGGTAGCCTATCAGGTATTGGTGCTTTATTAACTTTAAGGGTTTTTATTCCTTTTTCAATTTCTATTAGTGAGATTGGGGCATTAATAATTTTCCTTGTCTCCTGTGATAATTTGGGTAGTTTAACTTTATCCCAAAATTTATTTTTTGCCTCTAGATTGATTTACCTGCCGTGTATATATTCTTAAAAAATTCTACAAAAATCTTCTGTATCTCTTTATTTTTGGTAACTCTAAGTGATCCCTGTTTAATTGCCCCTATATTATTTTTAGATCTGCTTTTTGTTATATATGCTAAATATTTAGCTGACCTTCCCCTAAAGCCACCATATAGCGCTTTTATACACATATCTTCCTGCATCATATTTTGCTTTAGGAGTAAGTCTCTCTGCATCTTTAAATTTGTGTATTTATCCCACTGAGCTTTCCTTGGCTGGGCTATGTATGCGTTGAAACTATTTCTTACTGCATTAGAGAGCTATTCCTCCTGCTGTTTATTTTTCTTCTTAACTTTACAGAGATAGGCCTTTACCTCCCCCCTTAAAACAGCTTTACCACATTCCCAGAATACTTCAGGTTTGTTTTCATATGACTTATTGTATATTGCGTATTCTTGCCATCTGCTCTTCAACAATTTTTGAAAAGCAGGGTTTTTTGCTAAGTATTTAGGGAAGAATACATCGTTATTGGGTTGTCTTTGATAGGTTTTTAGTTCTATGTCTAGTAGGATTATAGCATGGTCTGATATCATTATATCATATATCTCTGTCCTTACTTTCCTACCCGTCATTATATCAGCTATTAGGAACATGTCAATTCGCGAAAACGTCTGGTGTGATTTAGAAATACAGGAAAAAGCTCTAGTATCTTGATTTTGAAGCCTCCACATATCTCTTGCCCCAGTTTTATGACAAAATGTATGTAATATACGTATTTTCCTGTCTCTTTTAGTCCTACACTTACTATTTAACCTATCTAAATTAGGGGAAAAAAACAAATTAAAATCCCCCCCTATAATCAAATTTTGATCTCTATAGACCAATAATTTATCTGATAGTGCATTCCAGAATTGACAATCCACCTTATTGGGACCATATAGGTTACACAAAATAAACAACGTTTTATTTATTTCAATATGAACAATCAAAAATCTACCTGTTGGGTCTATTGTTTTTTTTTATTATTCTATGCGGTAATAACTTGGAGATGAAATTCCGCCCACATTCCATGAGACTATTTTTAGATTCTCACTCATTTACCTCGAGCGTGTAAGCTTCAACCTTGAACCACTATAAACAATCTTACTTCGAGGCAGAATATCTAATTTATTACTCATTTGCCATGCAATTAAAACCTTTGCTGCCAATAGGCAGCTTTGAAAAGAGAGAGAAGAAGAAAAAAAAAAAAAAAAGGGATACACTACCCTCCCCTCCCCCCGGCAGCAGCACCGTCGAGGATCATAAGTTGTACAATTTTTTATCCTATAAACAGCAGAATAATGCATCAACAGAATATTACTAAATAGTACCCATCCAGGAAAAATTCCAAACATAAAATTGATTACCATCTTCATATAAAACAAGAAAATAAACTGCGAACCATAACTCCCATGCCATTGTCTTTACAGAATGTTTTTGCTTCCTGGGGGGTATCTAGTGTTCGATTTGTATGGGCTGAGTATCTGAATACATGTTCAGGGCCTTGGGGAGAGTATTAGTAATAAAGTAGACTAAATCTTTAAAATCTGCATTCTCAGGGACACCGATAACTCTGATATTATTGCGGCGTGCCCTGTCTTCTAGATCTTCCACTTTTTTTGCATATTATCTGTATTGGTTTGTAGCATTGAGTTGATCTGTTCCAGCTGGGTCATTCTATCCTCTAAATCTGAGACCCTATTTTCTACCTCTTCTAGTCTAGTAGTAAACTGCCTAACTTCGGTTTACAATATATTAATGTCTTGTTTGATCTCCAATTTTAGGGCATCTAGCTGTGAAGTAAACACTCTAGATATTTGAACAACTATCTCAGCTGTATTATTTGTAGCTAGCTGTATCTCAGTGTCTGCTTGTGGTGTGTCAGAGCCTAGCTCTGTACTTTTAGTGGCATTTTTCTTTTCTCTGTGTCTTGGAGGCATAGCTGGAGAGCTCCCTTTAGAAGCAGCTATATATCTATCCATCAGGATATTTTACCAATTTGAGGGAACAAGTGAAAACCAGTGATATAATAAGAAAAAAAAAAAAAGGAGTGAACAACAAAAATAAACCAGTGAAAATATAACTCTGTATTAACAGAGCATAGAATTAGAAAACAGTTAATATTTAATTAGTTTAATGTGTGTATAAATGTAGTGAACAAAGTGAAAGTGAAGTGAGTATGGCCTTATCTCCAAGACTAGACCAAGTTAAGTGATAATTAGGACCTTAGATTGACCCTTTACTTTGTACGCTTTAAATATAATTCTGGAGAGCCTACTTTGCAAGGAGTTCTGTGTTGACTTAGTACGGAATGTCTGAATTATACAATTATACAATTATATATACCTACGAGGTCTGGAGAACCAAACCCCTCATTACTCCAGACTGTCCAGATATTTAACTTTTTAGGTCTTATGCTTTAGTGCATGTACTGTAGAAATAGGTCTCTCTATATTTTCACCTAAGTGAGCTTAACAAATTATTTACTTCAGAGAGTTACCTAAAACATCCTAAAGTGTTCAGATCTTACTTTAAATAGAAGAAAGGGTCACTATAATGTTTATAGTAATCAGATAATAATAATCAGATGTTGCACAAGTGTATATAAATACAGTATATATTACCAATTACTGGCTACATATACATATACATGTTCAGCTGCTAGGTTACTAAACATTATTATAGCCCTACATAACTGCTTTTCATATCTGAATCAGTACCATCATTCAACATCATTATAGACAAATCAAGAAGACATAACAGAGAATAGGGACAAAATAACCAGAGGAAAGTCCCCTCTTCCCCCTTTTTCCCTTTCAGTCCCCTCTGGAAAGGGCTTTTTCAACTCAGCTTTTCAACTTTTTCAACTCAGCTTGACCATAAGAAGAGAGCTGGCTTCTAGACTCCTACCCATACGGGTTATGGGAGTAAATAGGGACTCAGTCAATCCAGGAAAAATTTTAGATTTGACTTAAGTAATTTATCCCACTACTCATATTTGATGTAATCCACTTAATAGGAAATGATAGATATCACAATTTGAGCCCCGCTGCCTATGAAGCAAACTTTTTTTTTTTTTGAAAGAAGAAAAGTAATGCAGCCTTTCCCATCAAGCATTAACTGTGATGTACACACAAGGTTTCCCAGAAAGTTCTCTTTCACCTTCTTTGCTCCTTCCCATGGGTTATGGGAGCTCCATTCTTAAAACTCCTACCCGTGAGGGTTATGGGAGTATATAATGATGTAAATAATTCCACTGACTTAGTACTAAAGTTTTTATACTCAGGACATGCATGGTAAATAAAAACTTTCCCAGCCGTTATGGTATACAAAGATTTCCCAGGCCGCAACTTGCCCTTCCTCTATAGCATAGACTCAATGTCCTTTTATTACGGATAGAGTGGATTTTTAAATTATCATGTAGCATCTCTTCACTCACCCCCTTTATACCTTTCCCACAGCTCTTTTATCATAAACTTGCTGTTCTAACAAAAACCTTGATATCCCAATATAAGCCGTCTGAAGAGGAACCACCGCTGATTCCACGCTCAAACTGCGGGGAGGAACAGAACACAACAGTACCTGTCAGGGGGGCCTTGATGACAGCACGCTAACATCGGCCAGCTGCAATACTTCAGGAGCCGTCCACTGCTGACACTTACGGCATCCTTCTTTTTCCACTTCTCGGCTGCGCTGATGACTCACAGGTCTTTTGGCTGTATTCGTCTGCCTGCTTGTTAGTCTGGCAATTACGGCCTTCCTTCCGTGTAAATGAAGTTGCTCCACTCTCGGGAGCCTTACTTGAGAGTGACTTCCGAGCACTGTTGCTCCTGCAATCTCCTGTCGATCCGGGTCGCCTAGGTGTAGCGGCCAAGGATCACTGCACAATTGAGAGCCGGTGATCGAGCTCAGGGGAGAAGCACAAAATTGCAAGCGTCCTGCTTGCTCCGCCTCTTCCCGGAAGTCCTCCACCAAATCATTACTTAATCTCTCACATTCTTCACAGTAATCCACCTCTTTTGAGCAATTACGCTTCATCCGAATAAATTGCCCTTTAGCAATCGCTCTAGCAATATATTTCGGGTGATTACTAGAACAATGAAGGAGATTCTTTTTTGCTATAGGCTTACGGTATGTACGGGTTTCAATCTTGTCTGTTACTCTGTCAGCAAACAGAGTTATATCTAAGTTATTGATTGTTGTGCTATGGAACTCCCTAGTAAATTTAATACCTATTTCATTGGTATTAAGATAATCCAAAAACAAAAAGGCTTCTTCTTGTGTGCCATTCCACATCATGATCAAATCATCAATAAATCTCCTATAAAGGGAGATGGATGAACGAAACCTATTTCTATCTCCAAAGATGTGGGATGCCTCCCACCAGCCAAGAAACAAATTAGCGTAGGATGGTGCAAATTTTGCACCCATGGCTGTCCCACATCTCCGGAGATAGAATGAGACCTCAAACTCAAAGTAATTGTGCTCCAATAGGTAACGTACAATTTCAACAAAGAAATCAACTTGATCAGAGTCAAAGTTAGTTACTGTAGTCAAAAAATACTTAATAGCTTCCAATACCCAAACATGTGGGATAGAGGAATAGAGTGAGACAACGTCTATGGTGATCCAGCTGTGGGTTTCTTTCCACTTGAAATCAGAGAGTAAATTCAAGAGGTGTTTTGTGTCTCTAAGATAACTCCACAGCTGAACCACCATTGGCTGAAGGACGCGGTCCACCCATTCAGAAAGGGCTTCAAGTGCTGACCCTATCCCAGAGACAATGGGTCTACCCTTGATGTCATCCAGGGACTTATGTACTTTGGGGAACATATGGAAAGCAGGTGTCTTTGGATGGGGGACACAAATAAATGATGCTGTCTTGCTGTCTATGTACCCCTTTTCAACTCCCTCATCTACAAGAGACCAAATCTGTTCCTGAATTTGATTTTTGGGGTTACCTTGTATTTTTAAATAAGTATTCCTATCATTTAGTTGATGCAAGGCTTCTATAATGTAATCTTCTTTCTTTAAGATGACTGTAGTGCCCCCTTATCTGATTTTCTGATTACAATGTGTTCATTGTTTTTAAGTTCATCCAAAGCTTTTCTAGTTAAATTCTGTTTATATGTTCCCTGTTGTGCGTGTAGTGAGGTTAGTTCTTTTTCTACACTTCTGTGGAACATTTCCAGCACATCCCCTCTGCTCTGTATAGGATAGAACTGGGATTTCATTATCATAGTCTGTGTCAGTGGCTGATTTACTGGATCTTGTTCCATAGAATGTTCACTGTTTTTCAGTTCTATAAGTTCTTCTAGGTCCCTGACACTGCAAATTTCATCAAAATTAAGCTCAGAATGTGGTAATGCTTGATCGTGGCCAATAGAGAATACCATATTGTCAGGACTATCTAAAAAAATTATTTTTAATGTTAGATTCCTAACAAGGCCATTTAGATCTATAAGAGTATTACATAAATTAAATTTGCAAGAAGGTGCAAATCCTAGGCCTAAGTTTAACACTATATATTGATTCTCTGTGAGCTCTATACCTGAAGCATTGATAACATTACCCACTATCTCAATCACCCTATCTTGTGAGTTAACATACGTTTCTTTGTTTAATTCTTGTTTGTTCTTAATTGATATTGATTTTTGCCTGTCGAGCCTCTTCCTAGGTATCAATTTAAACTAAATATACAAAGAGAACAAATCAAATTAGATAATAGAAGTGAATTGGAAAGTTTTTTTTAAAATTGCCTGATCTATCTTTATAGTGACGGAAAAAAATGATGTTACATGTCCCTTTAAGAGGTGCACCTAAAGTAATTTATGGCTATGGCATTATATGTTTGTGTATAGAGCACCAACCATTTTTTGGTGTGGGCAATTATGATTTTCTTCTACATCCAGCTTGCTTTTCTGCTACTTTCCTATCTGCTAGATTTAGAGTTTTGTTGGTAATGACCCGCGTAGCTAACGCTGGCTTTTTTCTGTCCGCACCTTTTAAATAACTCTGGTATTGAGAGTCCACAGAATGGCTGTGTTAGGCTCCAAAAAAGGAGTGTAGAGCATATTTAACGCAACTTCAACTCTCGATACCAGAGTTGCTTACGGACGCTGCCAGCCTAAAAAACGTGCTCGTGCACGATTCCCCCATAGAAAACAATGGGGCTGCTTGAGCTGAAAAAAAACCTAACACCTGCAAAAAAGCCGCGTTCAGCTCCTAACGCAACCCCATTGTTTGCTATGGGAAAACACTTCCTACATCTGCACCTAACACTTTAACATGTACACCCCTAACCTTACACTTATTAACCCCTATTCTGCTGCCCCCGCTATCGCTGACCCCTGTATATTATTTTTAACCCCTAATCTGCCGCTCCGTAAACCGCCGCTACTTACATTATCCCTATGTACCCCTAATCTGCTGCCCCTAACACCGCCGACCCCTATATTATATTTATTAACCCCTAATCTGCCCCCCACAACGTCGCCTCCACCTGCCTACACTTATTAACCCCTAATCTGCCGAGCGGACCGCACCGCTATTATAATAAAGTTATTAACCCCTAATCCGCCTCACTCCCGCCTCAATAACCCTATAATAAATAGTATTAACCCATAATCTGCCCTCCCTAACATCGCCGGCACCTAACTTCAAACATTAACCCCTAATCTGCCGACTGGAGCTCACCGCTATTATAATAAATGTATTAACCCCTAAAGCTAAGTCTAACCCTAACACTAACACCCCCCTAAATTAAATATAATTTACTAAATAAATTATTCCTATTTAAAGCTAAATACTTACCTGTAAAATAAATCCTAATATAGCTACAATATAAATTATAATTATATTATAGCTATTTTAGGATTTATATTTATTTTACAGGTAACTTTGTATTTATTTTAACCAGGTACAATAGCTATTAAATAGTTAAGAACTATTTAATAGCTAAAATAGTTAAAATAATTACAAAATTACCTGTAAAATAAATCCTAACCTGTTACAATTAAACCTAACACTACACTATCAATAAATTAATTAAATAAAATACCAACAATTACCTACAATTAAACCTAACACTACACTATCAATAAATTATTTAAATACAATATCTACAAATAAATACAATGAAATAAACTAACTAAAGTACAAAAAATAAAAAAGAACTAAGTTACAATAAATAAAAAAATATTTACAAACATTAGAAAAATATTACAACAATTTTAAACTAATTACACCTACTCTAAGCCCCCTAATAAAATAACAAAGCCCCCCAAAATAAAAAAATGCCCTACCCTATTTTAAATTACAAAAGTTTAAAGCTCTTTTACCTTACCAGCCCTGAACAGGGCCCTTTGCGGGGCATGCCCCAAAGAATTCAGCTCTTTTGCCTGTAAAAAAAAAACATACAATACCCCCCCCCAACATTACAACCCACCACCCACATACCCCTAATCTAACCCAAACCCCCCTTAAATAAACCTAACACTAAGCCCCTGAAGATCTTCCTACCTTATCTTCACCCTGCCAGGTTCACCGATCCGTCCTTGGAAGTCTTGATCCAAGCCTCGGAAGTGTTGATCCAAGCCCAAGCGGGGGGCCGTAGAGTGACGTCCATCCTCGGGCTGAAGTCTGGATCCAAGCGGCGACTGAAGAAATCCATCCTCGGGCTGAAGTCGGAAGTCCATCATCTGGATGAAGTCTTCTATCAAGCCGCATCTTCAATCTTCTTTCTTCTGGAGCGGAGCGGAACCATCTTCTTCCAAGCCGACGCGGAACATCCTCTTCAACCGACGACTAGACGACGAATGACGGTTCCTTTAAATGACGTCATCCAAGATGGCGTCCCTCGAATTCCGATTGGCTGATAGGATTCTATCAGCCAATCGGAATTAAGGTAGGAATATTCTGATTGGCTGATGGAATCAGAATCAAGTTCAATCCGATTGGCTGATCCAATCAGCCAATCAGATTGAGCTCACATTCTATTGATTGGATCAGCCAATCGGATTGAACTTGATTCTGATTGGCTGATTCCATCAGCCAATCAGAATATCCCTACCTTAATTCCGATTGGCTGATAGAATCCTATCAGCCAATCGGAATTCGAGGGACGCCATCTTGGCTTGGAAGAAGATGGTTCCGCTCCGCTCCAGAAGAAAGAAGATTGAAGATGCGGCTTGATAGAAGACTTCATCCAGATAATGGACTTCCGACTTCAGCCCGAGGATGGATTTCTTCAGTCGCCGCTTGGATCCAGACTTCAGCCCGAGGATGGACGTCACTCTTCAGCCCCCCGCTTGGGCTTGGATCAAAACTTCCGAGGCTTGGATCAAGACTTCCGAGGACGGATCGGTGAACCTGGCAGGGTGAAGATAAGGTAGGAAGATCTTCAGGGGCTTAGTGTCAGGTTTATTTAAGGGGGGTTTGGGTTAGATTAGGGGTATGTGGGTGGTGGGTTGTAATGTTGGGGGGGGTATTGTATGTGGGTTTTTTTACAGGCAAAAGAGCTGAATTTCTTGGGGCATGCCCCGCAAAGGGCCCTGTTCAGGGCTGGTAAGGTAAAAGAGCTTTGAACTTTTGTAATTTAGAATAGGGTAGGGCATTTTTTTTATTTTGGGGGGCTTTGTTATTTTATTAGGGGGCTTAGAGTAGGTGTAATTAGTTTAAAATTGTTGTAATATTTTTCTAATGTTTATAAATATTTTTTTATTTTTATTTATTATCTAATTTATTGATAGTGTAGTGTTAGGTTTAATTGTAGATAATTGTAGGTATTGTATTTAATTAATTTATTGATAGTGTAGTGTTAGGTTTAATTGTATATAATTGTAGGTAGTTTATTTAATTAATTTATTGATAGTGTAGTGTTAGGTTTAATTGTAACTTAGGTTAGGATTTATTTTACAGGTAATTTTGTAATTATTTTAACTATTTTAGCTATTAAATAGTTCTTAACTATTTAATAGCTATTGTACCTGGTTAAAATAAATACAAAGTTGCCTGTAAAATAAATATTAATCCTAAAATAGCTATAATATAATTATAATTTATGTTGTAGCTATATTAGGGTTTATTTTACAGGTAAGTATTTAGCTTTAAATAGGAATAATTTATTTAATAAGAGTTAATTTATTTTGTTAGAATAAAATTATATTTAACTTAGGGGGGTGTTAGGGTTAGGGTTAAAATTAGCTTTAGGGGTTAAAAAATTTATTAGAGTAGCAGTGAGCTCCGATCGGCAGATAAGGGGTTAATACTTGAAGTTAGGTGTCGGCGATGTTAGGGAGGGCAGATTAGGGGTTAATACTATTTATTATAGGGTTATTGAGGCGGGAGTGAGGCGGATTAGGGGTTAATAACTTTATTATAGTAGCGGTGAGATCCGCTCGGCAGATTAGGGGTTAATAAGTGTAGGCAGGTGGAGGCGACGTTGAGGGGGACAGGTTAGGGGTTAATAAATATAATATAGGGGTTGGCGGTGTTAGGGGCAGCAGATTAGGGGTACATAGCTATAATGTAGCTGGCGGCGGCGTGCGGACGGCAGATTAGGGGTTAATAAGTGTAGGTAGCTGGGGGCGACGTTGTGGGGGGCAGGTTAGGGGTTAATAAATATAATATAGGGGTCGGCGGTGTTAGGGGCAGCAGATTAGGGGTACATAAGGATAACGTAGGTGGCGGTCGGCAGATTAGGGGTTAAAAAAATTTAATCGAGTGTCGGCGATGTGGGGGGGGGCTCGGTTTAGGGGTACATAGGTAGTTTATGGGTGTTAGTGTACTTTAGAGCATAGTAGTTAAGAGCTTTATGAACCGGCGTTAGCCCAGAAAGCTCTTAACTACTGACTTTTTTCTGCGGCTGGAGTTTTGTCGTTAGAATTCTAACGCTCACTTCAGCCATGACTCTAAATACCGGAGTTAGAAAGATCCCATTGAAAAGATAGGATACGCAATTGACGTAAGGGGATCTGCGGTATGGAAAAGTCGCGGCTGAAAAGTGAGCGTTAGACCCTTTCCTGACTGATTCCAAATACCGGCGGTAGCCTAAAACCAGCGTTAGGAGCCTCTAACGCTGGTTTTCACGGCTACCGCCAAACTCTAAATCTAGGCCTATGTTTCTAACCTGCCTTTAAGTAATATAATATATTACTAAATTTATATAATCCATTATTGCTGTTAGTTATTTACAATTAAAGGGATAGTAAATTCCAAAAGAAAGACAGGGGCGCACGCTGCTCTAAGCATAGTAAATAAGTAAAACCAATGATTTATTGCACACAGACAAATAAAAACAACCTTGATAACCTCAACATAGAGGTATGATGAAAGCACACTACACAAAGCACGGTATATAAACTCACGGGTCCGATGTACTGTCCCCAAGATGTAGACAACCAGGACAGTCAGATGATCCTCGTTTAGGGAGAAAACCTGGCTCAGATATGATTTAGAGTAAGTTCTCTATTCAGTGCAGTGTCACAAATGTTCTGAAAAACCGTCACACAAACAACTCCCAGGTTGATCAGCATTTCATATAGTCAATAGATGAGATGTTTTGTTCACCTCCGAATGCGGAAGAAGGTGGCTCTTCTATTGTATCTAATAGTCAAGCCCCAGCACAGAATCATATTGTATATACCTCTTTTAATGCAATACATACAGTATATTAAAGCACAGTGCAATTTATCCATAAAGAGACATTAAATTAACATTTTAATTTCCCATTAATCAATTAATTAAAGGGACGCTGAACCCATTTTTTCTTTCATGATTCAGATAGAGCATGCAATTATAAGCAACTTTCTAATTTACTCCTATTATTTTTCTTTGTTTGAAAAAGAAGGCATCTAAACTAAGGAGCCAGCCGATTTTTGGTTCAGTACTCTGGACAGCACTTGTTTATTGGTGGGTGAATTTATCCACCAATCAGCAATAACAACCCAGGTTGTTCACCAAAAATGGGCTGGCATCTAAACTTACATTCTTGCTTTTCAAATAAAGATACCAAGAGAATGAAGAAAATTTGGTAATAGGAGTAAATTAGAAAACTGCATGCTCTATCTGAATCATGAAATTTGGGTTCAGTGTCCCTTTAATTAATGGAAATGAAACACAATTGCAATAATTGCAATATACATTCATCATAAAGTTTGTTTGATTTTACAGTAAAAAATAACTATTTAAATGCTTCCAATCTGTGTGACCAAATATATTGCACATTACATTCTACACAGTGATTGATTGCTTAGATGAGTGCTAAAACACATTTACAGCTAGTACTATTGGCAATGGAGATAATGTATATATATATATATATATATATATATATATATATATATATATATATATATATACTCTTCAAGGTTTTCAAGAGTTTTGTTAGTGTTCTGCATGAACATGGCAAGAGGACAGTAGAACATTATTTAACCTTAGATCAAGGTATGCATTCTGATCAAAAAAGATTTATAATGGATGGAATAGATTGTATCCTTAATCAAAACAAATTTTCACTTAATGGGAAGTTTAACTTGCAGATTAGGGGGAGTGCTATGGGCACGAGGTCCAAGCCAAGCTATGCAAACCTAATTATAGGTTTCTTGGAATCTAGTTTCTTACCCTGCACAAGCTTGACGTGAACCTTGTGCTCTACAAGAGATATATAGATGACATCCTCATAATTTGGAAAGGGGATGTTGAATCATTAGAATCTTATATATTGGATATGAATAAGAACAAATGGGATTGCATTTTACAAGTGTCTCTATTTCAGTTAAGATTGCCTTCTTGAATCTGGATGTAGAAGTAATAAAAGGCAATTTAGAAACTAAACCACATTTCAAAGAAGTAGGTGCCAATAATCTGATACACTCAGTCAGTTGTCACCTGAGGAAATGGAAAGAAAAGATTCCAAAAAGTCAATGTCTAAGGGTGATAGACACTATTTGAGAATATCCGGTTATATAGATCAGGTAAAGATACTAGAAAGGAAATTTTCTTAAAGTGATTATAATAAGGATCTAATTTCAAAATTAAGTGCTGAAGTAAAGGGAAGAGATAGGAACACCTTATTAAAATATTAAAATCATAAGTATGATAGAGATCCCATTGATAAAAAGGCATGAATAATGTCCTCTTAATAAATGAATATAACTGTGACTCAAAGAGTATAATAAATATTTTGAGGGAACATTGGCATTTAGTAAAGATAGATCAAATTATAGGTAATAGAGTTGCACCCTATACAAGAATTGTTTATAGAAAAGCCAGACATTTGAAATGTGTGTTAATTCCCAGTGAACTTAAAGGATGATCTAATAATATGAAGCACCACTTTGTTTATATTATTCACTTTTTAAGTAACATATTTTTGTATAAGTGAGGACTGTACTTTTATTTTATTTGGGGAAACACAAGAGTGTTTTTTCCCAGTTTTGGCTGCAGATCGTCTAAATTTAGTGATAATAAGAAAACATATATGTCTCATGTGAGAGGGGAAGAGTTTAAAATAAGGGATATGATTAGGTGTCAAGATAAAGGGATGATTTACCTCATAGAATGTTCTTGAAAGAAACAGTACGTGGGTGAGACCACTAGAACATTAAGAGAAAGGATAAGAGGATAAGAGAACATCTATGCAATATTGAAAAAGGAGATCAGGACACAATGTACAGACATTTTAGAGAAATTCACAAAATTAGATTGAGTAACTTCAAATTTGGAGCTATTGTAAAATGAAGCTGAATTGGAAAGGGGAGTAAGAACTTTTTATGAAAGAAGCTTAACTGATTTATATATTACAAACCCTTCATCTGAAGGGTGTTAACTCAGAACTTGATATTGCACATTATTTTAAAGAAAGCTATTCAAAATTAAGGATGTCAGGGGAACTTCCGGGCAGCGTCCATGTTTAGACGCACAACTGCATGCTGCTCCAGCTTTTTTAACAATTTTGCCTTAATAAACGCATTATGACTGGGCTGCTTACAACATAAACTACAGCTTTGAAATCTTCACTAGAAGACACATCTTATGCACCTATTCTGGAAAGAAATCGCTGCTGGCATCAGGGCTCGACGCCACTTTTAGAACTTGGCCTGTATAATACCCCCGGCGGGAAGCCTTAGGGCCCTGTCGTTAGGAAGCACGGCCTGTGCTTATAATCCAGACATTTACATTTACTACTACTTCTACTAGCAAGATAATACATCTGACTGAGTAACACTACTCTCTAAGTTCCTATTCAACTCCTAATGACTGTTATCTACTATGGAGATCCCAACTACCTTCTTTTCGGATCTACGCAGATTGCTCGCGAACCATCACACCGCATTGGCAGACAAGCTTTACCCCGTGCCTGGTAGCAAGGAAGTAAACTCGACTCCACAGTCAACCCAAGTTGAGTCTAACAAGCTCAGAGGGGGAGATGGCGTCTTGGGGCCCCGGCGCCTATACTTTACCCACGAAGAGCTTGTGAGCGATCAGGATCTCGAGTCTGTGGAGCCGACAACATAACAGGAGGGAGGGATGACATTGAGCATGGAGGATTCTCTGAGGAGCCCTACATATCTGCTGCAGGGTTGCCCCATTACTGTGACAGAGCTCTCAACTGAAAACCCGCAGGATAGTGTGGCTATAAAATTTGACCCACCGACGCACCCGATTGCAGCACAGGTCCTTGAGCATCACCATATGCAGCTGCCTATTGAATACCCCTCTCTAGCCGGGCAGGGGCTGTGCGTGCTTCTCCAGGGCCAAGAGTGCCCATTGCCAGCTTTGCAGAGACCGCAACTAAGCCTCTGCATGACATTGACCCCAGCACAGGTCCGTGAGTCTACACATCTGCAGCTGCCTAAAGACTGTTCCTTTCTTGATGTGCAGGGGCTGTGTGCGCTCCTCCGGGATCAAGGATTCTCACTGTCAGCTCTGCGGGGACCGCATCTATGTCGCTGCAAGACATTGCCGCTTTTTGTATGGGACCCTGGAGGTATGTTTGTCTTTTTGTTTGGAAGCCAGAGAGGAGACGGTCTTCGGCTTTTGCTATCTCCCCCGCATGGTTTGTAGCTGTCACGCTAATTTGGGTGCAATGTCAGTTAAACATTCGGGCAGCCATCTAGTACCTCAGTAGTGACATTTCAGCATATGCATATGGACTGATAGACTTTATTGCGAAGGTGCTATGCTGAACACAGTTCATATTTATGGTACCCTCTGGACTGGATCTGTTTACACGTTTTTGGGGTTGGGGAGTCTGGTTTCACTTCATTTAATACCATAAGTGTATATTGTCTCTAGTATTTGTTCATAAGACTAATCTTCTAAATTGTTGTCCACTCTAGCTAATTCTATATAGGGCAAAAGCTGTTTTTTAATGTTATGCTCAGTGCTAAGAAGTGAACCTTTTTTTTTTTTTTCTCTCCCTCCAACCATTATCTACGAATATTGTGTTGGCAGGACCTACACTAATGTTACCAGCTTGAGGAGAGATGGGGAGCGTTATACTATTCTGTTTCTTATGCTAAATGCAACTGTTTATGTGCTAATTTCTCATATGATGCTTTACTTAAGGGTATGGGTGGTCCAGATTACTTCCATACATGTCTCATAGTTTACTAGATAATTGTTTAGAACCTAATGCAAACCTTTCATTGTGTTTTTTTTTCAATTACTGGATTAGCCCATCCCAGGTTTAAAGTTTCAAGTAATGTAGGTTTTGGTAATCATGCCTTCCTCCACAAGATGAGTCATTATGCCCCAATCTATTATAAATTTCCCTTAAACGATAAAACATAAACCCTTTGGCCTTGTATATTATAAAGAACCCCAACATTTTCTATGAGCAACTTTTATAAGCAATTTATCTTGGTTTACACAGTTCATACCAGACCTCCTGTCCTATTCAAACTATGTGAGGAGATTCTCAGAACGATGGATCTACTTCTTTTTGGCTCCATACTCTGCTTATTTATTTTATTTTTATTATTTTTTAACTATTAGGCAGATGCTAGTACTTTTACTCTATTCTCAGAGCCCTTTGTAAGAGTTACCAGTCATTACAAGTTTTAAAATATATCAGTTATTGCTAGTCACGCAATTTACATATTTTATGTTATACTATACAATAATAGAATAAAATCTGAGGTCCACATAGCGAGATCCAAAAGTGGTCTCCTCTTTTTCAGATAGCCCTCTGCCAATCCTATTATCCCATACAATATGAGGCCCAAGAGAGACCTCTGGAACAATTTAGAAGGCTTAAATTGCTATTGGCACTTGTTTTGTTTTTTCTCTTTGGGTGTTCTTTTTATTTTTTATTATCCTTTATGCAGCAACTCTTTCTCTTCAGAGTTATATAACATATAGTTAACAAATGTTACGCAATTCATGTGAACTTTTATTTGGTAACCTATATTATGCTCTGCGTCATTGCAGACACTGTTGATGGCTAATCGCTTTCAAGCTCTTTGTTATAACAGACTCTGCTTATTGCATATGCCTTTTCAATATGTAATCTGTATGATGTATCCTATTTTATATTTTCTCTTTGTTTGTTTTTTTATGAATCGCACCCATCCAACTTTGTAACACTTTATATGTATGCCAAAACCTTGACCTCAATAAAAAAATAAATAAAAAAAAAATAAAAAATAAAAAAAATTAAGGATGTCAGTTTATATATGAGTTAAAGGAATAATTGTATAAATATACCTATACAGGGATTTTTATGTGATAACTTGGCATTGATACAAGTTGACTTTTTCATTAATCTGCAGTGGGTAATTAGTTCATTCCTGTATGTCAGACTGCCGGATTGTAGATGTTCAGCATATTTTATTATTATAAATTTGGCCATAAACCTGCCAAGAGGGCAGTCTATGTTGAAAAAATACAAACCCCAATACAAACCCCCAAGCTAAATTTTAAAAAAAAATTAAAAAAAGTAAAAAAATGAAAAAAAAATAAACAAAGCTATCCAAAATAAAAAATGTAAACCTAAACTAATACCCTTATAAAAATAAAAAAATCCCCCCCAAAATAAAAACACCACCTAATCTAATACTAAACTACCAATAGCCCTTAAAAGGGCCTTTTGTAGGGCATTGCCCTAAGGTAAAAAGCTCTTTTAACTCTAAAAAATACTAAGTCCCCAGTAAAAATCCCCCACCCACCAAACCACCAAAATAAAAAACAGTAAAACAAAATTAAACTACTCATTTGTATGGGCAATGCCCTTAAAAGGGCATTCAGCTCTTTTACTGCCCTTAAAAGGTCAATCAGCTCTTTTTCTAGCTTGAAAAAACACCCCAAAATTAAAATAAAAAAGCCGAAACCTAAGCCCCAAATAGGTACTCACTGTTCCTGAAGTCCGGCGGAGAAGGTCTTCTTCTAGACGAATCCATCATCTTCGATCATCATCCGGAGTGAAGGCAGCGTGGAGCAGAGGTGCGCAGCTGTTTTCCCCGATGCCTGGATCCTCAGCGGCGGTCCTCAAGGCGGCGGTTCTTGGCATCAATCCTCAAGGTGGCGGTCCTCAAGGCTGCAGCGTTGGTCAGCGGCATGGAGGCTGCTCTTCATCTGATGTCCGTCGTAAACTGAAGATTGAATGCAAGGTACTGCAATCAATTTGGGGTACCTTGCACTCCTATTGGCTGAAATGTTTAAATCAGTCAATAGGATTAGAGCTACTGAAATCCTATTGGCTGTTCAAATCAGCCAACAAGATTTCAGTAGCACTCATCCTATTGGATGATTTAAAAAATTTCAGCCAATAGGAATACAAGGTACCCCAATAAATATGGGGTACCTTGCATTCAATATTCAGTGTGTGGCGGACGATCGCATGAAGAGGAGCCTCCATGCCGCCGAGGACCGCGCCGCCGAGGATCGCTACATCTGGGAACACCGCTCCGCACCTCTGCTCCGCGCCGCCTTTGCTGTGGATGAAGATAGAAGATGATGGACCCGTCTGAAAGAAGACCTTCTCCGCCGGACTTCAGGAACCGTGAATACCTATTTGAGGCTTTAGTGTTAAGGTTTTTTTTTTAAGGGCAGTGAAACAAAGCTGAATGCCCTTTTAAGGGCAATACCCATACAAATGCCCCTTTAGGGGCAATGGTTAGTTTATGTTTTTTAGTGTTAGTTTTTATTTTTATTTTGGGGGGGTTTTTACAGTTAGAGCGGAGACTTGGTAATTTTTTAAGGAAAAGAGCTGTTTAATGCCCTACTAAAGGCCATTTTAAGGGCTATTGGTAGTTTATTCTTAGATTAGGGGGTGTTTTTATTTTGGGGGGCGTTTTTATTTTCATAGGGATTAGGTTTATTTTTTTTATTTTGGATAATGTGGTTTGTTATTTTCTGTAATGTTAGCCTTTTTTTATTTTGTGTAATTTTAGATTAATGTAATCTTATTTTTTTTATTTTTTTAAAGTACTGTTAGGATTTTTTATTTTAATGCAATTAAGGGGTTAATTTAGGTGGTGTTAGGTTAGGAGGCTTAGTCATTAAATTAGTTATTTGCGTTGTGGGGGTTGGCGGTTTAGCAGTTAATAGGTAAATTAGGTTTAATGCGTTGTGGGGGGTTGGCAGATTAGGGGTTAATATGTTATTTAAGTTTATTGCGTTGGTGGAGGATGGCGGTTTAGGGGTAAATTAAATTAATTCTTTAATTTGCTATGTGGGGGAATGGCGGATTAGGGGTTAATAGATGTATTAGGTAGTTTGCGATGTTGGGGTTGGCGGATTTAGGGGTTAATAATTTTATTATGTAGTTGTTTTTTGTTTTTTTCTTAATACTTCGTGCGGGCGATTATTATTTTTTTCTTAATACTTCGTACAGGCGGTTATTTTTTTTTTTTTTTTAAACGTATTGCGGGTGGTTATTTTTTTTTTAATACTTATTGCGTGCAGTTAGGTTTTTATTTTGTTAACACTTATTGCGGGCAGTTAGGTTTATATAATACTTATTGAGTGCAGTTAGGTTTTTATTTTTGTAATACTTATTGCGGGCAGTTAGGCCTCGCACAGTCAACATTCCTTTGAGGATGTGTGTGCAACTGGCAATACCGACGGATGCGTTACAAACGTGATTGTAGTATAGATAATTACTAACGGCTAGATTTAGAGTTCTGCGGCCAAAGGGGTGCGTTAGCTACGCGTGCTTTTTTCCCCCACACCTTTTAAATACCGCTGGTATTTAGAGTTCACAGAATGGCTGCGTTAGGCTCCAAAAAGGGAGCGTACAGGCATATTTACCGCCACTGCAACTCTCAATACCAGCGGTGCTTACGGACGTGGCCAGCTTGAAAAACGTGCTCGTGCACAATTCCCCCATAGGAAACAATCGGGCCGTTTGAGCTGAAAAAAAACCTAACACCTGCAAAAAAGCAGCGTTCAGCTCCTAACGCAGCCCCATTGTTTCCTATGGGGAAACACTTCCTAAGTCTGCACCTAACACCCTAACATGAACCCCGAGTCTAAACACCCCTAACCTTACACTTATTAACCCCTAATCTGCCGCCCCCGCTATCGCTGACCCCTGCATTACACTTTTAACCCCTAATCTGCCGCTCCGTACACCGCCGCAATCTACATTATACCTATGTACCCCTAATCTGCTGCCCCTAACACCGCCGACCCCTATATTATATTTATTAACCCCTAATCTGCCGCCCCCAATGTCGCCACCACCTACCTACGATTATTAACCCCTAATCTGCCGAACGGACCTCACCGCTACTACAATAAATGTATTAACCCCTAATCCGCCTCACTCCCGCCTCAAAAGCCCTATAATAAATAGTATTAACCCCTAATCTGCCCTCCCCAACATCGCCGACACCTAACTTCAATTATTAACCCCTAATCTGCCGACCGGACCTCGCCGCTACTCTAATAAATGTATTAACCCCTAAAGCTAAGTCTAACCCTAACTTTAACACCCCCCTAAGTTAAATATAATTTAAATCTAACGAAATAAATTAAATCTTATTAAATAAATGATTCCTATTTAAAGCTAAATACTTACATGTAAAATAAACCCTAATATAGCTACAATACTGTATAAATAATAATTATATTGTAGCTATTTTAGGATTAATATTTATTTTACAGGCAACTTTGTATTTATTTTAACCAGGTACAATAGCTATTAAATAGTTAATATCTATTTAATAGCTACCTAGTTAAAATAATTACAAAATTACCTGTAAAATAAATCCTAACCTAAGTTACAATTAAACCTAATACTACAATATCAATAAATAAATTTAATAAACTACCTACAATTATCTACAATTAAACCTAACACTACACTATCAATAAATTAATTACATACAAATACCTACAAATAAATACAATTAAATAAACTAACTAAAGTACAAAAAATAAAAAAAGAACTAAGTTACAAAAAATAAAAAAATAATTTACAAACATTATAAAAATATTACAACAATTTTAAGCTAATTACACCTACTCTAAGCCCCCTAATAAAATAACAAAGCCCCCCAAAATAAAAAAATGCCCTACCCTATTCTAAAATAAAAATTGAAAAGCTCTTTTACCTTACCAGCCCTTAAAAGGGCGTTTTGCGGGGCCCGATCAGCCAATAGAATGCAAGCTCAATCTGATTGGCTGATTGGATCAGCCAATCAGATTGAAATTGAATCTGATTGGCTGATTTCATCCGCCAATCAGAATTTTCCTACCTTAATTCAGATTGGCTGATAGAATCCTATCAGCCAATCGGAATTCGAGGGACGCCATCTTGGATGACGTCCCTTAAAGGAACCGTCATTCGTCGGGAAGTCATCGGCCAGGATGGATGTTCCGCGTCGGTGGGATGAAGATGGAGCCAGAAGAAAGAAGATTGAAGATGCCGCTTGATAGAAGACTTTAGCCAGATGATGGACCTCTTCAGCCCCCGCTTGGATCAAGACTTCAGCCGGATGATGGACCTCTTCAGCCCCCGCTTGGGCTTGGATGAAGACTTCGGAGCCTCTTGTGGACGGATTGGTGATACCCGGCGTGGTGAAGACAAGGTAGGGAGATCTTCAGGGGCTTAGTGTTAGGTTTATTTAAGGGGGGTTTGGGTTAGATTAGGGGTATGTGGATGGTGGGTTGTAATTTTGGGGGGGGTATTGTATGGTTTTTTTTACAGGCAAAAGAGCAGAATTCTTTGGGGCATGCCCTGCAAAAGGCCCTTTTAAGGGCTGGTAAGGTAAAAGAGCTTTTCATTTTTTATTTTAGAATAGGGTAGGGCATTTTTTTTTATTTTGGGGGGCTTTGTTATTTTATTAGGGCGCTTAGAGTAGGTGTAATTAGCTTAAAATTTAATTTTTTTTATAATGTTTGTAAATTATTTTTTTATTTTTTGTACTTTAGTTAGTATATTTAATTGTATTTATTTGTAGGTATTTGTATGTAATTTATTTATTGATAGTGTAGTGTTAGGTTTAATTGTAACTTAGGTTAGGATTTATTTTACAGGTAATTTTGTAATTATTTTAACTAGGTAGCTATTAACTATTTAATAGCTATTGTACCTGGTTAAAATAAATACAAAGTTGCCTGTAAAATAAATATTAATCCTAAAATAGCTACAATATAATTATTCGTTATATTGTAGCTATATTAGGGTTTATTTTACAGGTAAGTATTTAGCTTTAAATAGGATTAATTTATTTAATAATAAATAATTTATTTAGTTAGATTTAAATTATATTTAACTTAGGGGGGTGTTAGGGTTAGGGTTAGACTTAGCTTTAGGGGTTAATACATTTATTAGAGTAGCGGTGAGGTCCGGTTAGATTTAAATTATATTTAACTTAGGGGGGTGTTAGGGTTAGGGTTAGACTTAGCTTTAGGGGTTAATACATTTATTAGAGTAGCGGTGAGGTCCGGTCGGCAGATTAGGGGTTAATACTTGAAGTTAGGTGTCGGTGATGTTAGGGAGGGCAGATTAGGGGTTAATACTATTTATTATAGGGTTTTTGAGGTGGGAGAGAGGTGGATTAGGGGTTAATAACTTTATTATAGTAGCGGTGAGGTCCAGTCGGCAGATTAGGGGTTAATAATTGTAGGTAGGTGGCGGCGACGTTAGGGGCGGCAGATTAGGGGTTAATAAATATAGGGGTCGGCGGTGTTAGGGGCAGCAGATTAGGGGTACAAAGGGATAACGTAGGTTGCGGTGGTGTGCGGTCGGCAGATTAGGGGTTAAAAAAATGTATTAGAGTGGTGGCGATGTGGGGGGGCCTCGGTTTAGGGGTACATAGGTAGTTTATGGGTGTTAGTGTACTTTAGAGCACAGTAGTTAAGAGCTTTATGAACCGGCGTTAGCCCAGAAAGCTCTTAACTCCTGACTTTTTGCTGCGGCTGGAGTTTTGTCTTTAGAGCTCTAACGCTCACTTCAGCCAAGACTCTAAATACCAGCGTTAGAAAGATCCCATTGAAAAGATAGGATACGCAAATGGCGTAGGGGGATCTGCGGTATGGAAAAGTCGTGGCCGGAAAGTGAGCGTTATACCCTTACCTACACGACTCTAAATACCAGCGGTAGCCCAAAACCAGCGTTAGGAGCCCCTAACGCTGGTTTTGACGGCTAACGCAGAACTCTAAATCTAGGCGTAAGAATTTACAAACTGTAAATTGGGTTTTCTGTAATTAATGAAATATGTAAAAGAATTATACCATGTTAAATTATTGATGTGTATCTCCTAAAACTAATTCCACCTTAACCCTTTAGCGACCAAGGATGTGCCAGGCACGTCCTACAAAAAACAGTCGTTAACGACCAAGGACGTGCCTGGCACATCCTCAGGGGTTTCAAGCGTTGAAAGCGATCGTGATCGCTTCCAGACGCTTTCAGGGTATTGCAGTGATACCTCGATATTGAGGCATCTTGCAATACCCTCTGGTAAGCAACCAGAGGGTATTGCGATGCCTCTCTGCATCGGCCAGCAATGGTGCCAATCATTGATGGTGTGGGAGGGACAGGGGGGAAGTGGGTGGGTGGCCCATTGCTGGATTGGGTGGGAGGAGGGCGGGAGGGGGTGTGAGGGGGTGGGAGGGGGTTGGACCGCTACACTCCGGAAATTATGTGGGAAGTGAGTAAGTGGGAAGGAGGGAGAGGGAATTAAGAGATTTGGAAAAAGGGATCTGGGAGGGGGAGCGAGGTAGGTTATTGAGGGTGGGCAGCTACACTATGGAAAATATGGGTCTATATATTTATTTATTTTTTAAATTGTGCCGAATTTTACTGGAAACTTTTTACTGGCAGACAGCTGCCAGTACCTAAGATTGCGCCTAATAGTTAGAGGGGGAAGGTTAGAGAGCTGTTTGGGGGGGCAGGGAGGTTGGTAGGTAAGGGGGGATACTACCCTGCAGAAAATATATATAAAACTTTTTGCCAGTACTTAAGATGGGGTGACCTTTCGGGGGTGGGGGAGGGAAGAGAGCTGTTTGAGGGGGTCAGGGAGGGTCAGGTGGTGGGATGTGTCAGGTGGGAGGCTGATCTCTATACTAAAGCTAAAATTAACCCTACAAGCTAGCTACCTAATTAACCCCTTATGCTGGGAATAATACAAGTGTGGTGCGCAGTGGCATTTAGTGGCCTTCTAAATATCAAAAAGCCATGCCAAAGCCATATATGTCTGCTATTTCTGAACAAAGGGGATCCCATAGAAGCATTTACAACCATTTGTGCCATAATTGCGCAAGCTGTTTGTAAATAATTTCAGTGAGAAACCTAAACATTTTTTATTTGATCGCATTTGGCGGTGAAATAGTGGCATTAAATATACCAAAATGGACCTATATCAATACTTTGGGTTGTCTACTAAAAAAAAATATATGCATGTGGAGGGTTATTCAGGGATTCCTGACAGACATCAGTGTTATCAGTTATCAATGTAACTTTCGCTAATTTTGAAAAAAAAAAAATTTGGAAATAGCAAAGTGCTACTTGTGAACATGAACAAGTAGAAAGTTTTATTAACTTTCATCAGTTAAAAGTTTTATAATATATTTGTAAGATTAGATAGAATTTTAAGTATATTAAAGTTTGTGATTGTATGCTAATATTTGTTTTATGTGCCAGCTATTGGTTGTTTGTGTGAAAACTACTTTGCAATTTACTTATATTATCAAATTTGCTTTATTTAGCCAGTAGCCAAGAAGCTGGCTGAACACAACAGGTGAGCCAATGACAACAGGCATATATGTGCTGCCAATAATCAGCAGCTGAATGAATATTGCAAATAAGTGTTTGTCAGGGTAAAGTCCAGCGGTAACGCATGGGAACGGAGTTACTGCACTATTTTTGCAGGAGGAGGTAAGTTCCCCCTAGACAGAGAACATAAATGCTTCAGTAAACACTGCTGGTGGGAGGAGCTTAAGGACAGTCTGGTTAGAGGGATAGTGAGATCCTCTAGTAATGGGCAGTAACACTTCCTACAGTACACTAAATGCAAGCCTGTCAGCGTTCCTGCTTGTATGATCGCCCGCCACTGTGGGGAACACATGGTGTTTACATTTGTGTGTGGCTTGCTCTGGGGTTATTTAGCTACCCTCAACAGAAATATTACTATTGCACCTTAAGTGGGTGAGTCTCTGTGACAGAGGAGGAGTCTGGAGTTGCTGTCAGACACACTGGTCTCACCCCACCCTGGAAAGGAAAGAGGGGGGGAGGAAGGAGGGTGTGAGGATATGAAGCTAAGCTGGCTATGCACCATGTGAGTCAAAAACAAAGTATGGACACCCTGGATCTTGACATTAAACAACAGGCATTGATATGTGTCTAGATTAGTTATTTTAAAGTTGTTTTTAAAAAATAGTTCAGTGTTTTACCACAGAAAAAAACGTGCTCATAAAGTAGGGAAGAGTCATGTCCTTCCAGCTTCCTGCTTTCTCTCTGATTGAAATTCCTTTAGTTCTTCCAGAGATAAGCTGGGATTAGGTTTGCAGGGGCAATACATGTGTATGCACAAAGGAAAATAGATAAATAAGCCCAATTAGTTTATTTTATACACCAATAGTATGTGCTGTCTGTTTATCTATGTTGGTGTCTGTATGTCTAACAATTTATGGTCAGCAGGGCAGATTCTTTGCAGAATCTGGCCTGCAGACCATAGATATATTTGCTGCAGATTCAACCTTACCAGTTTCATCCCAAAGTACTAGGTGACCTGTTTTGCTTTTCATGTTTCACTGTGCCTCATGCCAGCTGCTTCCTCTGCCAGTGTTATTTGCTTTACATTTACTTGGTATACGTATTAATGGTATAAGAAACCACACTCAGACACCTTCTGACCATTCTATATCTACATTATAGTTCTATATTGTCATATTACTTCACAGAGTAAACATATTGAACTAGAGTGGCGCACCGCACAAGCATAAACTTCACTAGAAGTAATCTTCTTATTGTAATTAATGCATATTACAAGTTACAAATATGTTACGTGTTAACATATTTTTCCCCATAGACTTCAATGGAGAGCGCAGAAGAAAAATAACCTAACACCTATCGTTTGTAAGCTGACCCAACAGGAGTTATTAATTTTTCACATTCCAATGTTCTACACATACTTTCGATATATTTCTGTAAATGCCTATTCCTGTATATCTATTTCTATAGATATATAGGTTTAGATATATATTTTACATTAACATAATCTGATATACACACCTGCACAATGTTCTTCATGTCTTTTCTGCTCTTTCTGTCTGCCCTTCTCCTAAAACTCACTGCATGTCCCTATAACAATAACCCCCCCACACACACACTATCCATATCTCTCCCTCCGTTCTCACATCCCCTATGGTGTCATGGTTTCAGGAGTTCTGATTCCTCTACCCTGTTCCTTTAATTCCGTTTAATCAATTACCAACTTTAGCAACCTTTAAAAATCAGACACACCCTAGATCCTGTGCTTAGTATTGTTTCATAGTGCCTACCAGCAACTACTGAGAATCTGAGCTCTCTCCTATTGAAACGCTATTACTGAACTTTTCCTTGGATATCTGTAGCCTTCATCGTCTAAAGTGGATTCAACAACTCTCCTAAGGTACCAACCAAACTTAAACATCTTATCACCTACTTGAGGATTTGTTTTACCAACAGGTTAAGTTGTAACCTGACTTTGTGATAATCAATTTCACCGCATTGCATATTAATGAACTGTTGCTTTGTAATTAAAGTGGGGGGGAGTGAGCAGCAACTGATTATTGTGCTGTTAACTTGCCTGTCGCGGTAATGTATTGTGCTGATTATGCCATTACCTGAACTAACCATTATATGCTGGAACTTATTGCATTGTTTTGCTGTTGTTTAACAATCTGTGCTTGCTTACGTCACAATTGTTCTTTGCTATACTGATCACTGCTCTGAGGCTGACTCCTCCTCCAAGCAATCCGGAAATCACCGGAAGTGTTTGAAACTGTTCCTCGCAGTCTCAGTAAGGAAGATTTACTTCTCAAAATGAATTGCAATCTGCAGCTCAGGTACTGTTTTCTATTTGACTATTTCTTCGGCCATAATAATAGTGAGCATACAAGGATCAAATGGTGATACTTAAAGGGCCACTAAACCCAAATTCTTTCTTTCATGATTCAGATAGAGAAAACAAATTTAAACAACATTACAATTTACTTCTATTATTTATTTTGCTTCATTTTTTAGATATCTTTAGTTGAAGAAAAAGCAATGCACATGGGTGAGCCAATCAGACGAGGCTTCTATGGGCAGCAACCAATCAGCAGGTACTGAGCATATCTAGATATGCTTTTCAGCAAAGAATATCAAGAGAATAAAATAAATGAGATAATAGAAGTAAATTAGAAAGATGTTTAAAATTGCATTCTCTTTCTAAATCATGAAAGAAAAAATGTGGATTTCATGTCCCTTTAATAGCTATTCAAACTCACACTTACTTTTACAAAGAGAGTCTGATATCCACACATTGATTCACATTTCTGCAGTAAGGTTTATATAAAAGTATTACTGCCTTGAATTTCATAACAACTTGCATAGTAACTATTGTTTAGTTTCTATTTCACTATATAATTTCTGATATTCACTTAAAGAGACACTGAACCCAACATTTTTCTTTTGTGATTCAGATAGAGCATGCAATTTTAAGCAACTTTCTAATTTACTCCTATTATCAATTTTACTTCTTCCTCTTGCTATCTTTATTTAAAAAAGAAGGCATCTAAGCTTTTTTTTGGTTCAGTACTGTGGACAGCATTTTTTTTATTGGTGGATGAATGTATCCACCAATCAGCAAGGACAACTAGATTGTACACCAAAAATGGGCCGGCCTCTAAACTTACATTCTTGCATTTCAAATAAAGATACCAAGAGAATGAAGAAAATTTGATAATAGGAGTAAATTAGAAAGTTGTTTAAAATTTCATGCTCTATCTGAATAACGGAAACAAATTTTTGGGTTCAGTGTCCCTTTAAGTCATAGTAAATATTCTAAATATAGTGATACAAACTTTTATTAAAAATAATTTGTTAAATCTGCAGCTGAGATCCACTATCATATATAAAGTCACTTTTGAATATCATTACATAATACTAAGCCCCTGAAAATATTGAACCAGCAGATTTACCACAAATTGTCTATAATCTGTCACAAAAGGTAGACCAATTAGGACAAGGTTTACATGACTTACAGCTGGAATATCAATCATTAAGAAACATTATCAGAGATTCAATTGCAGTTAAATCTGCTCAGCAAGATTCAACTCCTTAACCTCAGGTTTCCTTGCCTGATACATTTTCAGGTAATAGGAAAACATACAGACAATTCAAAAATGCATGTCACCTAATATATTATTTAAAACCTAGAAGTTACCCAACAGAAAGAGTAAAAATACTCACAACCATATCTTTTCTAAGGGGTGAGCATAGAGTATGGGCAGACAAGTTTTTTGAAACTGATGATCCTATATTGGGATCTTTACAGGATTTTTTCTCATCTATGAATGAGCTTTACTTAGATATAGACGTTAAACTAACAGCTGATGTCTCCATGAGGAATTTAAAACAAGGGAAAAGACCAGTGGAGGAGTATATAATTCAATTTAAGCAGTATGCAACAAACACCAAGTGGAATCCCATAGCCTTAAGAAACCAATTTAGGTTGGGTCTTGCTGAAGGTTTAAAAGATGAACTTGCCAGAACTGATGTGCCTAAAACACTAGAGGCTATGATGAGGTTGGTTACTCAGATAGATAGAAGGCTCCGTGAGAGAAGGGCTTAACGAAACGTTACAGATAACTTAACAAAGAGTTATTCTACGTATAACCTACCACAAGTACCTAATCCCAAGGCTCAATCAGAACCCATGGAAATTGGAGTTTTAAGAGGACTGTTGACACCAGAAGAAAGGATACGAAGACGAAGCAGGAATCTCTGCACGTATTGTGCTAACCCTATGCACAGAGTGAAGGATTGTCCTGTTCCACAGAAAAACAAGATAAGTAAGTTCATCTCTATTCATTCTTCATAGAACCCAGAAAATAAATCTTTTTACTGTATTTTATCTCTTCTATTACAGTGGGATCACAAACAAGTGACTACTGAAGCAATTATTGATTCAGGAGCTTCCGGAAATTTTATTGATTCCAATATTGTTAAAGCTAATAAAATTCCTTTGATTCTGAAGAAAACTCCAGTTTCTATTAGAGTGATTGATGGGTCAACAATCAGTTCAGGCCCTATTACACACCAGACTGTACCCCTACTATTGAAGACTATAACAGGTCACACCGAATTAATTTATTTTGATGTCTTAACGTCTCATTTCTCTATTGTTTTAGGTATAACCTGGTTACAATTACATCAACTCTCAATAGATTGGTCCACTTTTGAGGTATCTTTTAATTCCACCTATTGTTCTAATACTTGTTTCCCTCAACATACACTTTTGCAGTCAATAGCAGAAAATAATTATTTACCTAGCAAATACAATGATTTTGCTGATGTCTTCAGTAAAACTGAAGCAGAAAGTCTCCCTCCACACCGTATTTATGACTGCCCTATTCAACTACAACCAGGTGCTAGTATCCCTTACAGTCATCTCCATCCTTAGAGTCAACCAGAGTTGGAACATCTGAAAGAATACTTAGAAGAAAAACTATGCAAGGGGTTCATCAGTGCATCCACTGCAGGAGCCGGAATGTTCTTCGTACGCAACAAGGATTCTACTCTCCGATAATCGATTACCGAGAGCAAATAAACGTACAATCAAAAATAGGTACCCACTACCCCTAATACCAGAAATGATCAAACGATTGTCAGAGGCCACCATCTTTTCCAAACTGGACCTCAGAGGTACATATAATCTCATTCGGATTAGAGAAGGGGACGAGTGGCTTACAGCATTCAGGACAAGATATGGGTTATATGAATATCTAGTGATGCCTTTTGGGCTATGTAATGCCCCAGCCACTTTTCAACATTTCATAAACAACGTGTTTAGAGACCTTTTAGATGTCTGTATGGTTGTTTATCTCAACAACATCCTTATATATTTTAAAACCAAATCAGACCATATTAAACATGTACGTTGGGTACTCTCCAGACTAAGAGTACATAAATTATATGCAAAACCGGAAAAATGTGTTTTACACACAAACAAAATTTCATTCTTAGGTTGTACTATTACTCCTAATGGAATCCAAATGCAGAATGAAAAAGTTGATGCAGTTAAAGATTGGCCACTTCCAAAAACAAAAAAGTAACTCCAGCGAATCCTGGGATTCTCTAATTACTACAGGAAGTTTATCAAAGGATTCTCTAAAGTAGCAAAGCCCCTCACTATATTTACAAGTTCTTTAACACTATTTCAATGGACTTCAGAAGCAACTACAGCATTCAACAAATTGAAAAATTCTTTCACCACCACTCCTATACTCAGATTTCCTGATCCAAATCTACAATATATATTAGAGGTAGATTCATCTTATTTTGCTATTGGAGCAGTTCTGTCACAGAGAGTCTCAATCACAGACCCTATTTACCATGTATCCTACTTCTCAAAAGTAATGAATCCTGTTGAAATGAATTACCCCATTGGGGAGAGAGAACTTCTTGCAATAAGACGCTCATTAGAACATAGGAAACATTTGCTAGAGGGGACCAAGTTACCAATTATAGTATACACAGATCACAAGAATCTTCAATAGTTACAAAATAACAAAACGTTATCTGGAAGACAAGTCCGTTGGAGTTTGTACTTTGCCCGATTTAACTTCAATATAATTTACAGACCTGCTACAAAAAATGGAAAAGCTGACGCTCTTTCACGTTCCCTTGAAAAAACAGAAGTAACTGCGACTAGAACCATGATACCTATAGAACGTTTCATAGGAATCTCATCCCGATTCCTGGCAGATGTTAGAACAAGACATCAAGATGCCTCATATACCTCTAGTCAAAGACACTGGAATTTATTACTATAAGGACAAGATTTATGTTCCAACTGATTTAAGGATACAATTGATAAAGAATTATCATGACTCACCTTTGTCTGAACATCCTGCTATACAATGGGCTTTGGAACAGCTTACTAGGAATTTCTGGTGGCCAAATATGAAAACCACTGTACAAGAATATACACAATCCTGTCTTGTTTGTGTCACATCAAAGTTGGAAAAAAAACACCTTATGGACCTTTAATGCCTTTACCTGTACCCAAAAAACCATGGCAACATATAGCGATGGGCTTTATTGTTGAATTACCCATTTCAAAAAATCATAACACTATCTTAGTTGTTATAGATATATTCACCAAGATGGTAAAAATTAAAGAGAAAGGAGACAGGGACATTAATATGGCACACTTGGGGGGATTGTCATCTCAACACATGATAGGTAGGTGATTGTGTAGTGTGATACTATGTAGTTAGTTGAAAACTTAGCATTTATTCTGAATTAGATAAAATATAATCAGTGGTGTGGACCATGCCACTTTATGTTAAAACACATTAACATATACATAACAAAAAGAAATTCAAAATAAATTAAACAAAAAATATATTTACAAGCACTGCTAACTCTCTGTATAAGGAGTGACCTCCTGTTACTTGCACAATTAATTGTTAAGTGCCAGGGTAAGGTATCGTAATACTCTTGTTTATATAAATAACTGCAGCAAGCTTAGGTAGAGGTGTTTTTAGAAGGAGTACTATTGTAGACGATGCTTCTATGCCTTAAAATTAAATCAACTAATAGCACTTCTAACACTCTCCTATTCTCAAAGCAAGCTGTGTATTTAAAACCAATTATAGGTGCCCTAAAAGAGGGCCAACAATTATACCGCAAGGATTAATCTATAGATAGTATTATTTTAGAACCATTACCCCGTTTTAAATCAATACCCCATTAAACAAAACAGAGAGCGCAGTGCAAACGGCCTAACGCGCGTTTCGCATACGCTTTTTCAAAGGCTGACCCGATCACCTCCAGGGATTTCCTTTTATAGGTCCTCCAACCAATCATAGTCCATTATTTTGACAGACACGTCTAGTCGTCCAATCGCATTTGACTTTGTGCGATTGGTTCAGACAGAGGGTGTGTGCCATTAGTCCAATAGTGTGCGGTTGGATACAAATGTGGGCGTAATTACGCTCCCTGACATATCGCTCCATCCCGGACTCCACTGGAAACGGCTCAAAGATATTATAGGAGATAGTAAAACAAACAGCACCAAATAATCCTCATATTAGTGTATCTAAATGTATACCTGGATCGATCAGACTTATTGAGTTATATATGTAAGAATACGACCTAAATAAACTATGCAGTCCCATAAGCCTAAAATACGGATCAAGTAAGTTGCATTACACATTACCTTATTCTAAGAATTGTGAACATATAGGTTTAGGTGATTACCCTTACTATATATTTTTATGCAGGTTGGTGCAGGTAGATCCGTTATAATTTTATTGCTTATATGGAAAGACAGTATATGCTTTCCGTATATGGTTCTATTATATGAACAATAGATCTGAGTTTTTACTATAACTTCAATAATAAAATTCCCAAGAGCTCAAAATTTGATACATATTTATATTCCCATAATAGACATTTTATACAGGTATATTGAATAAGATCCATAGTAATCTAGATTAGGGGTCTCTAGTTTTAATCCAGAGATAGATACATAGAAAGATTTAAGGGTTTACAATTCTTCAAATATTCATGCAGTTTTCCCATTATCAGGATACCATTTGAAATACGTGGTTTTATCTATTTTAGACTTATTTCAAATCATATATTAGGTAAGGGGGATATACACAGATATAGGAATAGTATCACATTTAGAGGATTTTACTCTAAGAATGCACTAAAAGTTAAAGTTTCATTGAGCCCCTTTGGACTCATGCTTTGCAGTCTAAAGATCTATTTCGTCTCTGCTTTAAGTAGTGCATTTTCAATATTTCCCCCTCTTATGCCTAATGAGACTTTCTGGAGAATCCAACTTCGTAATTCTGGTTTACAGTCATGTTTTTCTAAAAAATGTCTTGCCACTGTGGTCAGTTTTTTGTCATGTTCCAAATCATTCCTTGCATTTTTGATGTTACATATATGTTCGCCCAAACGTCTTCTGAATTCACGTGTCGACATACCGACATACTTCTTGTTACAGTTGCACTCAATACAATAGATGATATTTTTGCTCCTACAATTATAGAAGTCATTCATTACAATCTCTCCAGATGGAAAGATGTTCATCTGTTTTACATTTTGGATGTATGGGCAGAATTTACAAGTTCCACATGCATATGTTCCCAAGAAATCCTTTCTTTTTTTAGGAGCAGTTTTGACAAAGTGACTCTTAGTGATCTTATCCCTAATAGTAGGGGCTCGTCTCCAGCTCATTGCAATGTTATCACCAATGCACTGTGATAAATCCTCGTCTGTTTTTAAAATATGTACATGAGTATTTAGTATGTCCTTTATTTCCTTATGTGCAGTGTTGAAAGTACTGACAAACCTAACTTTGTTATCCATGTTAGTTTTGGGTTTAGGTTTTAGCAAATGTGCTCTGTCCGTATGAAGGGCTCTGTGATATGCCTTTTTTAGGATACTATTCGGGTATCCCCTTGTTTTCAATCTCTTTTTCATATCCATTGCTTGATTCTTAAAGTCAATAATGTCAGAACAATTACGCCTTAACCTAAGGAATTCCCCAAAGGGTATAGCTTTCTTGGTGGCAGGATGGTGTGCACTTTGGAAATTAAGTATTGAGTTCGTGGCAGTTTCCTTTCTATAGAGGTCTGATTTGATCTGACCAAACATATCTCTCGAAATCTTTAAATCAAGGAATGTAACACTTTCATGATTGATCTCATATGTTAAACGTAAATTCAAATTATTGGTATTGAGGATTCCAATAAATTCTTTGAATAGGGATATGTCACCTTTCCAAATCAGGAAGACGTCATCTATGTACCTGAGCCACAGGACAATGTTGTCCGCATATCTTTCCATATCTATTCCAAAAACAAATTCTCGCTCCCACCACCCTAAGTATATGTTCGCATAGGTGGGGGCACAGGCTGTGCCCATGGCTGTTCCTCGAATTTGCAGGAAGAATTTGTCATTAAAGACAAAGAAATTGTGGCTCAGTACAAATTTGAGTAATTTAACTAGAAATGTATTTTTGGGAGTATGTTCTGTTGTTTCCATTTGAAGGAAATAGTTGACTGCATGGCAGCCCCAATGATGTTCAATTGACGTATAGAGGGACTCCACGTCACAGGTTGCTAAGAACATATCATCTTCTAGTGTCATGTCCTCAATTTTACTCAGTACATCCATTGTGTCTCTCGTGTATGAGGGTAATGTTAGAACAATATTTCTTAATCTCAGATCCAAATATCTCGATGCCTGTTCACAAAGACTACCAATACCTGCCACAATTGGTCTGCCAGGGGGTGTCTGTTTGTTTTTGTGTATCTTTGGTAATAAGTAAAAGGTAGCATTTTTTGGGTTATCTACCTTTAAGAATTTTACTTCTTTCTCATCAATCAGATTATCTTTTTTGGCATCACTGACTAGGGTTTCATACATTTTCAGGTAGTCCTCACTAGGGTTACTCCATAGAAATTTATAACACTTTGTGTCACCTAGTTGTTTCATTGCTTCTGTAATGTACATAGTTACTGGCCAAATGACAATGTTGCCTCCCTTATCGATGGCTTAATGACCACATCGTCCCATTTTTGGATATCATTTAATGCCCACTTTTCTGCTCTACTTAGATTACTCCAGTCTTTTTCTCTCAGATTCAAGATGTCTCTACTGACTACTTTTAAAAATATTTCTATCTGTGGAAAAGAGGAAAGTTGTGGCATAAATGTCGACTTCTTTGTGAGTTTCTTGTGCCAATCTGGAGTGTTAGATATTGTCCTCTCATTGTCTTCTAGCAGTGTCACAAGATCCATGATGGCTTGTGTTTCTTCATCACTGTCTTTGTGCTTTGTGTACATTTTTTTGAGTGCTAGTTTTCTAGCAAAGAGATTAATATCTTTAATTATTTCAAAGAAATCAGGGTTGTTAGAAGGGGAAAATGATAATCCTCTACCAAGTACACTTTTGTGTTGTAATGATAGGGCTCTATCAGACAAATTAATTATTTCCAATGTGTCTGAGTTTACCATCTTGGTCGTCTCGACCAATCCTCCCTGGCTTTGTTGTTGTTCCTGTACCCCCATCTCGTTCTGTTTCTCAGGTTGAGTTCTGTTCTCCCCCCCCCCCTTCTTTTGCTTTTTCCTTTTCTTTGGGTTTGCCCTCTTTCTCGTTTTTTGACAGAAGAGTTTGTCTATCATTCGCACTTGGTACCAGTAGGGTTCTACCCGAAAAACCTTCTGCTCCCTCTTCCCCTGCTGAGGACTCATATTCTGATGTAGAGACATCCTCCCTATTTGTTTTTGATGGTACTAAGTTTCTCCTACGTCTAGGATTCCTTTCATCCCATGTAAAGACTCTTCATTGTTCAAAATCCTTAATATCCCTGCTTAACTTGGCACATTTAGTCTTAATTATCTCCTTTTCTTTATCATCTAATTCTCCTCTCAAGTTTTTATATGCTGTTTTAAAATCTTCCAGACTTTCAAAGTTTTTAAGTTTAACAGTAATGTCAGAGATCTCTTTGTTCAGTTCTTCCACAATCTCTGTCTCATAGTCTGACAGAATTGCAACTAAGATCTCTGAACAAGATATAAGGGCTTGTTCCCATCTCCCTCTATAGCTCTCTATATGAAAGCTAAAGCTTGGAAAGAGTCTAACTCTTAGGCCTCTAGGTATTATGTGTTTCGCTAGGTAACGGTCATAGGTGCTTTTATTCCATATCGACCTTGTATGTTTCCTTAGCAGTTCACCTAGAATATTCAGGCCTGATTCCCAGTCTTCAAAATTGTTTTTATTGACACCCTCTGCTGTAAAGTTAGCAAATGTTTTATCTATGTTAGCTTTTCTATCTTTTTCACGGGTAAGGAAATCCTCCATCAAATTGATCGAAGCCATAATTTCTTTCATGTAATTAGCAAGAGTCCATGAGCTAGTGACGTATGGGATATACATTCCTACCAGGAGGGGCAAAGTTTCCCAAACCTCAAAATGCCTACAAATACACCCCTCACCACACCCACAATTCAGTTTTACAAACTTTGCCTCCGATGGAGGTGGTGAAGTAAGTTTGTGCTAGATTCTACGTTGATATGCGCTCCGCAGCAAGTTGGAGCCCGGTTTTCCTCTCAGCGTGCAGTGAATGTCAGAGGGATGTGAGGAGTATTGCCTATTTGAATGCAGTGATCTCCTTCTAAGGGGTCTATTTCATAGGTTCTCTGTTATCGGTCGTAGAGATTCATCTCTTACCTCCCTTTTCAGATCGACGATATACTCTTATATATACCATTACCTCTGCTGATTCTCGTTTCAGTACTGGTTTGGCTATCTACTATATGTAGATGAGTGTCCTGGGGTAAGTAAATCTTATTTTTTGTGACACTCCTAGCTATGGTTGGGCACTTTGTTTATAAAGTTCTAAATATATGTATTCAAACATTTATTTGCCTTGACTCAGAATGTTCAACTTTCCTTATTTCAGACAGTCAGTTTCATATTTGGGATAATGCATTTTAATTTAACATTTTTCTTACCTTAAAATTTGACTTTTTCCCTGTGGGCTGTTAGGCTCGCGGGGGCTGAAAATGCTTCATTTTATTGCGTCATTCTTGGCGCGGACTTTTTTGGCGCAAAAATTCTATTTCCGTTTCCGGCGTCATACGTGTCGCCGGAAGTTGCGTCACTTTTTGACGTTATTTTGCGCCAAAAATGTCGGCGTACCGGATGTGGCGTCATTTTTGGCGCCAAAAAGCATTTAGGCGCCAAATAATGTGGGCGTCTTATTTGGCGCTAAAAAATATGGGCGTCACTCTTGTCTCCACATTATTTAAGTCTCATTTTTTATTGCTTCTGGTTGCTAGCTTGTTCTTTGGCATTTTTTCCCATTCCTGAAACTGTCATTTAAGGAATTTGATCAATTTTGCTTTATATATATATGTTGTTTTTTCTCTTACATATTGCAAGATGTCTCACGTTGCATCTGAGTCAGAAGATACTACAGGAAAATCGCTGTCAAGTGCTGAATCTACCAAAGCTAAGTGTATCTGCTGTAAACTTTTGGTAGCTATTTCTCCAGCTGTTGTTTGTATTGATTGTCATGACAAACTTGTTAAAGCAGATAATATTTCCTTTAGTAAAGTACCATTGCCTGTTGCAGTTCCTTCAACATCTAAGGTGCAGAATGTTCCTGATAATATAAGAGATTTTGTTTCTGAATCCATAAAGAAGGCTATGTCTGTTATTTCTCCTTCTAGTAAACATAAAAAATCTTTTAAAACTTCTCTCCCTACAGATGAATTTTTAACTGAACATCATCATTCTGATTCTGATGATTCCTCTGGTTCAGAGGATTCTGTCTCAGAGGTTGATGCTGATAAATCTTCATATTTATTTAAAATAGAATTTATTCGTTCTTTGCTTAAAGAAGTCCTAATTGCTTTAGAAATAGAGGATTCTGGTCCTCTTGATACTAAATCTAAACGTTTAAATAAGGTTTTTAAAACTCCTGTAGTTATTCCAGAAGTTTTTCCTGTCCCTGATGCTATTTCTGCAGTAATTTCCAAAGAATGGGATAATTTGGGTAATTCATTTACTCCTTCTAAACGTTTTAAGCAATTATATCCTGTGCCGCCTGACAGATTAGAATTTTGGGACAAGATCCCTAAAGTTGATGGGGCTATTTCTACCCTTGCTAAACGTACTACTATTCCTACGTCAGATGGTACTTCGTTTAAGGATCCTCTAGATAGGAAAATGGAGTCCTTTCTAAGAAAAGCTTATCTGTGTTCAGGTAATCTTCTTAGACCTGCTATATCTTTGGCTGATGTTGCTGCAGCTTCAACTTTTTGGTTGGAAACTTTAGCGCAACAAGTAACACATTGTGATTCTCATGATATTATTATTCTTCTTCAGCATGCTAATAATTTTATCTGTGATGCCATTTTTGATATTATCAGAGTTGATGTCAGGTTTATGTCTCTAGCTATTTTAGCTAGAAGAGCTTTATGGCTTAAAACTTGGAATGCTGATATGGCTTCTAAATCAACTTTACTTTCCATTTCTTTCCAGGGTAACAAATTATTTGGTTCTCAGTTGGATTCCATTATTTCAACTGTTACTGGTGGGAAAGGAACTTTTTTACCACAGGATAAAAAATCTAAAGGTAAAAACAGGGCTAATAATCGTTTTCGTTCCTTTTCGTTTCAACAAAGAACAAAAGCCTGATCCTTCATCCTCAGGAGCAGTTTCAGTTTGGAGACCATCTCCAGTCTGGAATAAATCCAAGCCAGCTAGAAAGGCAAAGCCTGCTTCTAAGTCCACATGAAGGTGCGGCCCTCATTCCAGCTCAGCTGGTAGGGGACAGGTTACGTTTTTTCAAGGAAATTTGGATCAATTCTGTTCACAATCTTTGGATTCAGAGCATTGTTTCAGAAGGGTACAGAATTGGTTTCAAGTTGAGACCTCCTGCAAAGAGATTTTTTCTTTCCCGTGTCCCAGCAAATCCAGTAAAAGCTCAAGCATTTCTGAAATGTGTTTCAGATCTAGAGTTGACTGGAGTAATTATGCCAGTTCCAGTTCCGGAACAGGGGATGGGGTTTTATTCAAATCTCTTCATTGTACCAAAGAAGAAGAATTCCTTCAGACCAGTTCTGGATCTAAAAATATTGAATCGTTATGTAAGGATACCAACGTTCAAGATGGTAACTGTAAGGACTATCTTACCTTTTGTTCAGCAAGGGAATTATATGTCCACAATAGATTTACAGGATACATATCTGCATATTCCGATTCATCCAGATCACTTTCAGTTTCTGAGATTCTCTTTCCTAGACAAGCATTACCAGTTTGTGGCTCTGCCGTTTGGCCTAGCTACAGCTCCAAGAATTTTTACAAAGGTTCTCGGTGCCCTGCTGTCTGTAATCAGAGAACAGGGTATTGTGGTATTCCTTATTTGGACGATATCTTGGTACTTGCTCAGTCTTTACATTTAGCAGAATCTCATACGAATCGACTTGTTTTGTTTCTTCAAGATCATGGTTGGAGGATCAATTTACCAAAAAGTTCTTTGATTCCTCAGACAAAGGTAACCTTTCTGGGTTTCCAGATGGATTCAGTGTCCATGACTCTGTCTTTAACAGACAAGAGACGTTTAAAATTGATTACAGCTTGTCGAAACCTTCAGTCACAATCATTCCCTTCGGTAGCCTTATGCATGGAAATTCTAGGTCTTATGACTGCTGCATCGGACGCGATCCCCTTTGCTCGTTTTCACATGCGACCTCTTCAGCTCTGTATGCTGAAGCAATGGTGCAAGGATTACACGAAGATATCTCAATTAATATCTTTAAAACCGATTGTTCGACACTCTCTAACATGGTGGACAGATCACCATCGTTTAATTCAGGGGGCTTCTTTTGTGCTTCCGACCTGGACTGTAATTTCAACAGATGCAAGTCTCACAGGTTGGGGAGCTGTGTGGGGATCTCTGACGGCACAAGGAGTTTGGGAATCTCAGGAGGTGAGATTACCGATCAATATTTTGGAACTCCGTGCAATTTTCAGAGCTCTTCAGTTTTGGCCTCTTCTGAAGAGAGAATCGTTCATTTGTTTTCAGACAGACAATGTCACAACTGTGGCATACATCAATCATCAAGGAGGGACTCACAGTCCTCTGGCTATGAAAGAAGTATCTCGAATTTTGGTTTGGGCGGAATCCAGCTCCTGTCTAATCTCTGCGGTTCATATTCCAGGTGTAGACAATTGGGAAGCGGATTATCTCAGTCGCCAAACGTTGCATCCGGGCGAATGGTCTCTTCACCCAGAGGTATTTCTTCAGATTGTTCAAATGTGGGAACTTCCAGAAATAGATCTGATGGCGTCCCATCTAAACAAGAAACTTCCCAGGTATCTGTCCAGATCCCGGGATCCTCAGGCGGAGGCAGTGGATGCATTATCACTTCCTTGGAAGTATCATCCTGCCTATATCTTTCCGCCTCTAGTTCTTCTTCCAAGAGTAATCTCCAAGATTCTGAAGGAATGCTCGTTTGTTCTGCTGGTAGCTCCGGCATGGCCTCACAGGTTTTGGTATGCGGATCTTGTCCGGATGGCCTCTTGCCAACCGTGGACTCTTCCGTTAAGACCAGACCTTCTGTCACAAGGTCCTTTTTTCCATCAGGATCTGAAATCCTTAAATTTAAAGGTATGGAGATTGAACGCTTGATTCTTGGTCAAAGAGGTTTCTCTGACTCTGTGATTAATACTATGTTACAGGCTCGTAAATCTGTATCTCGAGAGATATATTATAGAGCCTGGAAGACTTATATTTCTTGGTGTCTTTCTCATCATTTTTCCTGGCATTCTTTTAGAATACCGAGAATTTTACAGTTCCTTCAGGATGGTTTAGATAAGGGTTTGTCCGCAAGTTCTTTGAAAGGACAAATCTCTGCTCTTTCTGTTCTTTTTCACAGAAAGATTGCTATTCTTCCTGATATTCATTGTTTTGTACAAGCTTTGGTTCGTATAAAACCTGTCATTAAGTCAATTTCTCCTCCTTGGAGTTTGAATTTGGTTCTGGGAGCTCTTCAAGCTCCTGCGTTTGAACCTATGCATTCATTGGACATTAAATTACTTTCTTGGAAAGTTTTGTTCCTTTTGGCCATCTCTTCTGCCAGAAGAGTTTCTGAATTATCTGCTCTTTCTTGTGAGTCTCCTTTTCTGATTTTTCATCAGGATAAGGCGGTGTTGCGAACTTCTTTTGAATTTTTACCTAAAGTTGTGAATTCCAACAACATTAGTAGAGAAATTGTGGTTCCTTCATTATGTCCTAATCCTAAGAATTCTAAGGAGAAATCGTTGCATTCTTTGGATGTTGTTAGAGCTTTGAAATATTATGTTGAAGCTACGAAATCTTTTCGTAAGACTTCTAGTCTATTTGTTATCTTTTCCGGTTCTAGAAAAGGCCAGAAAGCTTCTGCCATTTCTTTGGCATCTTGGTTGAAATCTTTAATTCATCTTGCCTATGTTGAGTCGGGTAACACTCCGCCTCAAAGGATTACAGCTCATTCTACTAGGTCAGTTTCTACTTCCTGGGCGTTTAGGAATGAAGCTTCGGTTGACCAGATCTGCAAAGCAGTGACTTGGTCCTCTTTGCATACTTTTACTAAATTCTACCATTTTGATGTATTTTCTTCTTCTGAAGCAGTTTTTGGTAGGAAAGTACTTCAGGCAGCGGTTTCAGTTTGAATCTTCTGCTTATGTTTTTCGTTAAACTTTATTTTGGGTGTGGATTATTTTCAGCAGGAATTGGCTGTCTTTATTTTATCCCTCCCTCTCTAGTGACTCTTGTGTGGAAAGATCCACTTCTTGGGTAGTCATTATCCCACACGTCACTAGCTCATGGACTCTTGCTAATTACATGAAAGAAAACATAATTTATGTAAGAACTTACCTGATAAATTCATTTCTTTCATATTAGCAAGAGTCCATGAGGCCCACCCTTTTTTTGTGGTGGTTATGATTTTGTATAAAGCACAATTATTCCAATTCCTTATTTTATATGCTTTCGCACTTTTTTTCTTATCACCCCACTTCTTGGCTATTCGTTAAACTGAATTGTGGGTGTGGTGAGGGGTGTATTTGTAGGCATTTTGAGGTTTGGGAAACTTTGCCCCTCCTGGTAGGAATGTATATCCCATACGTCACTAGCTCATGGACTCTTGCTAATATGAAAGAAATGAATTTATCAGGTAAGTTCTTACATAAATTATGTTTTTTCCCAGTTTATAGAAGAAGACTACTGAATAGTCAAAGTTAAGTACGTTAGAATATACCCTTTTAACCTTAAGGGGAAGGTGGGAAAGAACTCGAGATGACAATCTCAGACCTTACTCCAGATAAACCTAAGTACTGGATAAGGTAGTGCCTAATGCCAATTATATTATGGTAAAAATTAAAGAGAAAGGAGACAGGGACATTAATATGGCACACTTGGGGGGATTGTCATCTCAACACATGATAGGTAGGTGATTGTGTAGTGTGATACTATGTAGTTAGTTTAAAACTTAGCATTTATTATGAATGAGATAAAATATAATCAGTGGTGTGGACCATGCCACTTTATGTTAAAACACATTAACATATACATAACAAAAAGAAATTCAAAATAAATTAAACAAAAAATATATTTACAAGCACTGCTAACTCTCTGTATAAGGAGTGACCTCCTGTTACTTGCACAATTAATTGTTAAGTGCCAGGGTAAGGTATCGTAATACTCTTGTTTATATAAATAACTGCAGCAAGCTTAGGTAGAGGTGTTTTTAGAAGGAGTACTGTTGTAGACGATGCTTCTATGCCTTAAAATTAAATCAACTAATAGCACTTCTAACACTCTCCTATTCTCAAAGCAAGCTGTGTATTTAAAACCAATTATAGGTGCCCTAAAAGAGGGCCAACAATTATACCGCAAGGATTAATCGATAGATAGTATTATTTTAGAACCATTACCCCGTTTTAAATCAATACCCCATTAAACAAAACAGAGAGCGCAGTGCAAACGGCCTAACGCGCGTTTCGCATACGCTTTTTCAAAGGCTGACCCGATCACCTCCAGGGATTTCCTTTTATAGGTCCTCCAACCAATCATAGTCCATTATTTTGACAGACACGTCTAGTCGTCCAATCGCATTTGACTTTGTGCGATTGGTTCAGACAGAGGGTGTGTGCCATTAGTCCAATAGTGTGCGGTTGGATACAAATGTGGGCGTAATTACGCTCCCTGACATATCGCTCCATCCCGGACTCCACTGGAAACGGCTCAAAGATATTATAGGAGATAGTAAAACAAACAGCACCAAATAATCCTCATATTAGTGTATCTAAATGTATACCTGGATCGATCAGACTTATTGAGTTATATATGTAAGAATACGACCTAAATAAACTATGCAGTCCCATAAGCCTAAAATACGGATCAAGTAAGTTGCATTACACATTACCTTATTCTAAGAATTGTGAACATATAGGTTTAGGTGATTACCCTTACTATATATTTTTATGCAGGTTGGTGCAGGTAGATCCGTTATAATTTTATTGCTTATATGGAAAGACAGTATATGCTTTCCGTATATGGTTCTATTATATGAACAATAGATCTGAGTTTTTACTATAACTTCAATAATAAAATTCCCAAGAGCTCAAAATTTGATACATATTTATATTCCCATAATAGACATTTTATACAGGTATATTGAATAAGATCCATAGTAATCTAGATTAGGGGTCTCTAGTTTTAATCCAGAGATAGATACATAGAAAGATTTAAGGGTTTACAATTCTTCAAATATTCATGCAGTTTTCCCATTATCAGGATACCATTTGAAATACGTGGTTTTATCTATTTTAGACTTATTTCAAATCATATATTAGGTAAGGGGGATATACACAGATATAGGTATAGTATCACATTTAGAGGATTTTACTCTAAGAATGCACTAAAAGTTAAAGTTTCATTGAGCCCCTTTGGACTCATGCTTTGCAGTCTAAAGATCCATTTCGTCTCTGCTTTAAGTAGTGCATTTTCAATATTTCCCCCTCTTATGCCTAATGAGACTTTCTGGAGAATCCAACTTCGTAATTCTGGTTTACAGTCATGTTTTTCTAAAAAATGTCTTGCCACTGTGGTCAGTTTTTTGTCATGTTCCAAATCATTCCTTGCATTTTTGATGTTACATATATGTTCGCCCAAACGTCTTCTGAATTCACGTGTCGACATACCGACATACTTCTTGTTACAGTTGCACTCAATACAATAGATGATATTTTTGCTCCTACAATTATAGAAGTCATTCATTACAATCTCTCCAGATGGAAAGATATTCATCTGTTTTACATTTTGGATGTATGGGCAGAATTTACAAGTTCCACATGCATATGTTTCCAAGAAATCCTTTCTTTTTTTTAGGAGCAGTTTTGACAAAGTGACTCTTAGTGATCTTATCCCTAATAGAAGGGGCTCGTCTCCAGCTCATTGCAATGTTATCACCAATGCACTGTGATAAATCCTCGTCTGTTTTTAAAATATGTACATGAGTATTTAGTATGTCCTTTATTTCCTTATGTGCAGTGTTGAAAGTACTGACAAACCTAACTTTGTTATCGATGTTAGTTTTGGGTTTAGGTTTTAGCAAATGTGCTCTGTCCGTATGAAGGGCTCTGTGATATGCCTTTTTTAGGATACTATTCGGGTATCCCCTTGTTTTCAATCTCTTTTTCATATCCATTGCTTGATTCTTAAAGTCAATAATGTCAGAACAATTACGCCTTAACCTAAGGAATTCCCCAAAGGGTATAGCTTTCTTGGTGGCAGGATGGTGTGCACTTTGGAAATTAAGTATTGAGTTCGTGGCAGTTTCCTTTCTATAGAGGTCTGATTTGATCTGACCAAACATATCTCTCGAAATCTTTAAATCAAGGAATGTAACACTTTCATGATTGATCTCATATGTTAAACGTAAATTCAAATTATTGGTATTGAGGATTCCAATAAATTCTTTGAATAGGGATATGTCACCTTTCCAAATCAGGAAGACGTCATCTATGTACCTGAGCCACAGGACAATGTTGTCCGCATATCTTTCCATATCTATTCCAAAAACAAATTCTCGCTCCCACCACCCTAAGTATATGTTCGCATAGGTGGGGGCACAGGCTGTGCCCATGGCTGTTCCTCGAATTTGCAGGAAGAATTTGTCATTAAAGACAAAGAAATTGTGGCTCAGTACAAATTTGAGTAATTTAACTAGAAATGTATTTTTGGGAGTATGTTCTGTTGTTTCCATTTGAAGGAAATAGTTGACTGCATGGCAGCCCCAATGATGTTCAATTGACGTATAGAGGGACTCCACGTCACAGGTTGCTAAGAACATATCATCTTCTAGTGTCATGTCCTCAATTTTACTCAGTACATCCATTGTGTCTCTCGTGTATGAGGGTAATGTTAGAACAATATTTCTTAATCTCAGATCCAAATATCTCGATGCCTGTTCACAAAGACTACCAATACCTGCCACAATTGGTCTGCCAGGGGGTGTCTGTTTGTTTTTGTGTATCTTTGGTAATAAGTAAAAGGTAGCAATTTTTGGGTTATCTACCTTTAAGAATTTTACTTCTTTCTCATCAATCAGATTATCTTTTTTGGCATCACTGACTAGGGTTTCATACATTTTCAGGTAGTCCTCACTAGGGTTACTCCATAGAAATTTATAACACTTTGTGTCACCTAGTTGTTTCATTGCTTCTGTAATGTACATAGTTACTGGCCAAATGACAATGTTGCCTCCCTTATCAGATGGCTTAATGACCACATCGTCCCATTTTTGGATATCATTTAATGCCCACTTTTCTGCTCTACTTAGATTACTCCAGTCTTTTTCTCTCAGATTCAAGATGTCTCTACTGACTACTTTTAAAAATATTTCTATCTGTGGAAAAGAGGAAAGTTGTGGCATAAATGTCGACTTCTTTGTGAGTTTCTTGTGCCAATCTGGAGTGTTAGATATTGTCCTCTCATTGTCTTCTAGCAGTGTCACAAGATCCATGATGGCTTGTGTTTCTTCATCACTGTCTTTGTGCTTTGTGTACATTTTTTTGAGTGCTAGTTTTCTAGCAAAGAGATTAATATCTTTAATTATTTCAAAGAAATCAGGGTTGTTAGAAGGGGAAAATGATAATCCTCTACCAAGTACACTTTTGTGTTGTAATGATAGGGCTCTATCAGACAAATTAATTATTTCCAATGTGTCTGAGTTTACCATCTTGGTCGTCTCGACCAATCCTCCCTGGCTTTGTTGTTGTTCCTGTACCCCCATCTCGTTCTGTTTCTCAGGTTGAGTTCTGTTCTTCCCCCCCCCCTTCTTTTGCTTTTTCCTTTTCTTTGGGTTTGCCCTCTTTCTCGTTTTTTGACAGAAGAGTTTGTCTATCATTCGCACTTGGTACCAGTAGGGTTCTACCCGAAAAACCTTCTGCTCCCTCTTCCCCTGCTGAGGACTCATATTCTGATGTAGAGACATCCTCCCTATTTGTTTTTGATGGTACTAAGTTTCTCCTACGTCTAGGATTCCTTTCATCCCATGTAAAGACTCTTCCTTGTTCAAAATCCTTAATATCCCTGCTTAACTTGGCACATTTAGTCTTAATTATCTCCTTTTCTTTATCATCTAATTCTCCTCTCAAGTTTTTATATGCTGTTTTAAAATCTTCCAGACTTTCAAAGTTTTTAAGTTTAACAGTAATGTCAGAGATCTCTTTGTTCAGTTCTTCCACAATCTCTGTCTCATAGTCTGACAGAATTGCAACTAAGATCTCTGAACAAGATATAAGGGCTTGTTCCCATCTCCCTCTATAGCTCTCTATATGAAAGCTAAAGCTTGAATAGAGTCTAACTCTTAGGCCTCTAGGTATTATGTGTTTCGCTAGGTAACGGTCATAGGTGCTTTTATTCCATATCGACCTTGTATGTTTCCTTAGCAGTTCACCTAGAATATTCAGGCCTGATTCCCAGTCTTCAAAATTGTTTTTATTGACACCCTCTGCTGTAAAGTTAGCAAATGTTTTATCTATGTTAGCTTTTCTATCTTTTTCACGGGTAAGGAAATCCTCCATCAAATTGATGGAAGCCATAATTTTTCCCAGTTTATAGAAGAAGACTACTGAATAGTCAAAGTTAAGTACGTTAGAATATACCCTTTTAACCTTAAGGGGAAGGTGGGAAAGAACTCGAGATGACAATCTCAGACCTTACTCCAGATAAACCTAAGTACTGGATAAGGTAGTGCCTAATGCCAATTATATTATGGTAAAAATTAAAGAGAAAGGAGACAGGGACATTAATATGGCACACTTGGGGGGATTGTCATCTCAACACATGATAGGTAGGTGATTGTGTAGTGTGATACTATGTAGTTAGTTTAAAACTTAGCATTTATTATGAATGAGATAAAATATAATCAGTGGTGTGGACCATGCCACTTTATGTTAAAACACATTAACATATACATAACAAAAAGAAATTCAAAATAAATTAAACAAAAAATATATTTACAAGCACTGCTAACTCTCTGTATAAGGAGTGACCTCCTGTTACTTGCACAATTAATTGTTAAGTGCCAGGGTAAGGTATCGTAATACTCTTGTTTATATAAATAACTGCAGCAAGCTTAGGTAGAGGTGTTTTTAGAAGGAGTACTATTGTAGACGATGCTTCTATGCCTTAAAATTAAATCAACTAATAGCACTTCTAACACTCTCCTATTCTCAAAGCAAGCTGTGTATTTAAAACCAATTATAGGTGCCCTAAAAGAGGGCCAACAATTATACCGCAAGGATTAATCGATAGATAGTATTATTTTAGAACCATTACCCCGTTTTAAATCAATACCCCATTAAACAAAACAGAGAGCGCAGTGCAAACGGCCTAACGCGCGTTTCGCATACGCTTTTTCAAAGGCTGACCCGATCACCTCCAGGGATTTCCTTTTATAGGTCCTCCAACCAATCATAGTCCATTATTTTGACAGACACGTCTAGTCGTCCAATCGCATTTGACTTTGTGCGATTGGTTCAGACAGAGGGTGTGTGCCATTAGTCCAATAGTGTGCGGTTGGATACAAATGTGGGCGTAATTACGCTCCCTGACATATCGCTCCATCCCGGACTCCACTGGAAACGGCTCAAAGATATTATAGGAGATAGTAAAACAAACAGCACCAAATAATCCTCATATTAGTGTATCTAAATGTATACCTGGATCGATCAGACTTATTGAGTTATATATGTAAGAATACGACCTAAATAAACTATGCAGTCCAATAAGCCTAAAATACGGATCAAGTAAGTTGCATTACACATTACCTTATTCTAAGATTTGTGAACATATAGGTTTAGGTGATTACCCTTACTATATCTTTTTATGCAGGTTGGTGCAGGTAGATCCGTTATAATTTTATTGCTTATATGGAAAGACAGTATATGCTTTCCGTATATGGTTCTATTATATGAACAATAGATCTGAGTTTTTACTATAACTTCAATAATAAAATTCCCAAGAGCTCAAAATTTGATACATATTTATATTCCCATAATAGACATTTTATACAGGTATATTGAATAAGATCCATAGTAATCTAGATTAGGGGTCTCTAGTTTTAATCCAGAGATAGATACATAGAAAGATTTCTAAGTTTTAAACTAACTACATAGTATCACACTACACAATCACCTACCTATCATGTGTTGAGATGACAATCCCCCCAAGTGTGCCATATAAATGTCCCTGTCTCCTTTCTCTTTAATTTTTACCATAATATAATTGGCATTAGGCACTACCTTATCCAGTACTTAGGTTTATCTGGAGTAAGGTCTGAGATTGTCATCTCGAGTTCTTTCCCACCTTCCCCTTAAGGTTAAAAGGGTATATTCTAACGTACTTAACTTTGACTATTCAGTAGTCTTCTTCTATAAACTGGGAAAAATTATGGCTTCCATCAATTTGATGGAGGATTTCCTTACCCGTGAAAAAGATAGAAAAGCTAACATAGATAAAACATTTGCTAACTTTACAGCAGAGGGTGTCAATAAAAACAATTTTGAAGACTGGGAATCAGGCCTGAATATTCTAGGTGAACTGCTAAGGAAACATACAAGGTCGATATGGAATAAAAGCACCTATGACCGTTACCTAGCGAAACACATAATACCTAGAGGCCTAAGAGTTAGACTCTTTCCAAGCTTTAGCTTTCATATAGAGAGCTATAGAGGGAGATGGGAACAAGCCCTTATATCTTGTTCAGAGATCTTAGTTGCAATTCTGTCAGACTATGAGACAGAGATTGTGGAAGAACTGAACAAAGAGATCTCTGACATTACTGTTAAACTTAAAAACTTTGAAAGTCTGGAAGATTTTAAAACAGCATATAAAAACTTGAGAGGAGAATTAGATGATAAAGAAAAGGAGATAATTAAGACTAAATGTGCCAAGTTAAGCAGGGATATTAAGGATTTTGAACAAGGAAGAGTCTTTACATGGGATGAAAGGAATCCTAGACGTAGGAGAAACTTAGTACCATCAAAAACAAATAGGGAGGATGTCTCTACATCAGAATATGAGTCCTCAGCAGGGGAAGAGGGAGCAGAAGGTTTTTTGGGTAGAACCCTACTGGTACCAAGTGCGAATGATAGACAAACTCTTCTGTCAAAAAACGAGAAAGAGGGCAAACCCAAAGAAAAGGAAAAAGCAAAAGAAGGGGGGGAAGAACAGAACTCAACCTGAGAAACAGAACGAGATGGGGGTACAGGAACAACAACAAAGCCAGGGAGGATTGGTCGAGACAACCAAGATGGTAAACTCAGACACATTGGAAATAATTAATTTGTCTGATAGAGCCCTATCATTACAACACAAAAGTGTACTTGGTAGAGGATTATCATTTTCCCCTTCTAACAACCCTGATTTCTTTGAAATAATTAAAGATATTAATCTCTTTGCTAGAAAACTAGCACTCAAAAAAATGTACACAAAGCACAAAGACAGTGATGAAGAAACACAAGCCATCATGGATCTTGTGACACTGCTAGAAGACAATGAGAGGACAATATCTAACACTCCAGATTGGCACAAGAAACTCACAAAGAAGTCGAAATTTATGCCACAACTTTCCTCTTTTCCACAGATAGAAATATTTTTAAAAGTAGTCAGTAGAGACATCTTGAATCTGAGAGAAAAAGACTGGAGTAATCTAAGTAGAGCAGAAAAGTGGGCATTAAATGATATCCAAAAATGGGACGATGTGGTCATTAAGCCATCTGATAAGGGAGGCAACATTGTCATTTGGCCAGTAACTATGTACATTACAGAAGCAATGAAACAACTAGGTGACACAAAGTGTTATAAATTTCTATGGAGTAACCCTAGTGAGGACTACCTGAAAATGTATGAAACCCTAGTCAGTGATGCCAAAAAAGATAATCTGATTGATGAGAAAGAAGTAAAATTCTTAAAGGTAGATAACCCAAAAATTGCTACCTTTTACTTATTACCAAAGATACACTAAAACAAACAGACACCCCCTGGCAGACCAATTGTGGCAGGTATTGGTAGTCTTTGTGAACAGGCATCGAGATATTTGGATCTGAGATTAAGAAATATTGTTCTAACATTACCCTCATACACGAGAGACACAATGGATGTACTGAGTAAAATTGAGGACATGACACTAGAAGATGATATGTTCTTAGCAACCTGTGACGTGGAGTCCCTCTATACCTCAATTGAACATCATTGGGGCTGCCATGCAGTCAACTATTTCCTTCAAATGGAAACAACAGAACATACTCCCAAAAATACATTTCTAGTTAAATTACTCAAATTTGTACTGAGCCACAATTTCTTTGTCTTTAATGACAAATTCTTCCGGCAAATTCGAGGAACAGCCATGGGCACAGCCTGTGCCTCCACCTATGCGAACATATACTTAGGGTGGTGGGAGCGAGAATTTGTTTTTGGAATAGATATGGAAAGATATGCGGACAACATTGTCCTGTGGCTCAGGTACATAGATGACGTCTTCCTGATTTGGAAAGGTGACATATCCCTATTCAAAGAATTTATTGGAATCCTCAATACCAATAATTTGAATTTACGTTTAACATATGAGATCAATCATGAAAGTGTTACATTCCTTGATTTAAAGATTTCGAGAGATATGTTTGGTCAGATCAAATCAGACCTCTATAGAAAGGAAACTGCCACGAACTCAATACTTAATTTCCAAAGTGCACACCATTCTGCCACCAAGAAAGCTATACCCTTTGGGGAATTCCTTAGGTTAAGGCGTAATTGTTCTGACATTATTGACTTTAAGAATCAAGCAATGGATATGAAAAAGAGATTGAAAACAAGGGGATACCCGAATAGTATCCTAAAAAAGGCATATCACAGAGCCCTTCATACGGACAGAGCACATTTGCTAAAACCTAAACCCAAAACTAACATGGATAACAAAGTTAGGTTTGTCAGTACTTTCAACACTGCACATAAGGAAATAAAGGACATACTAAATACTCATGTACATATTTTAAAAACAGACGAGGATTTATCACAGTGCATTGGTGATAACATTGCAATGAGCTGGAGACGAGCCCCTACTATTAGGGATAAGATCACTAAGAGTCACTTTGTCAAAACTGCTCCTAAAAAAAGAAAGGATTTCTTGGGAACATATGCATGTGGAACTTGTAAATTCTGCCCATACATCCAAAATGTTAAACAGATGAATATCTTTCAATCTGGAGAGATTGTAATGAATGACTTCTATAATTGTAGGAGCAAAAATATCATCTATTGTATTGAGTGCAACTGTAACAAGAAGTATGTCGGTATGTCGACACGTGAATTCAGAAGACGTTTGGGCGAACATATATGTAACATCGAAAATGCAAGGAATGATTTGGAACATGACAAAAAACTGACCACAGTGGCAAGACATTTTTTAGAAAAACATGACTGTAAACCAGAATTACGAAGTTGGATTCTCCAGAAAGTCTCATTAGGCATAAGAGGGGGAAATATTGAAAATGCACTACTTAAAGCAGAGACGAAATGGATCTTTAGACTGCAAAGCATGAGTCCAAAGGGGCTCAATGAAACTTTAACTTTTAGTGCATTCTTAGAGTAAAATCCTCTAAATGTGATACTATACCTATATCTGTGTATATCCCCCTTACCTAATATATGATTTGAAATAAGTCTAAAATAGATAAAACCACGTATTTCAAATGGTATCCTGATAATGGGAAAACTGCATGAATATTTGAAGAATTGTAAACCCTTAAATCTTTCTATGTATCTATCTCTGGATTAAAACTAGAGGCCCCTAATCTAGATTACTATGGATCTTATTCAATATACCTGTATAAAATGTCTATTATGGGAATATAAATATGTATCAAATTTTGAGCTCTTGGGAATTTTATTATTGAAGTTATATTAAAAACTCAGATCTATTGTTCATATAATAGAACCATATACGGAAAGCATATACTGTCTTTCCATATAAGCAATAAAATTATAACGGATCTACCTGCACCAACCTGCATAAAAATATATAGTAAGGGTAATCACCTAAACCTATATGTTCACAATTCTTAGAATAAGGTAATGTGTAATGCAACTTACTTGATCCGTAGTTTAGGCTTATGGGACTGCATAGTTTATTTAGGTCGTATTCTTACATATATAACTCAATAAGTCTGATCGATCCAGGTATACATTTAGATACACTAATATGAGGATTATTTGGTGCTGTTTGTTTTACTATCTCCTATAATATCTTTGAGCCGTTTCCAGTGGAGTCCGGGATGGAGCGATATGTCAGGGAGCGTAATTACGCCCACATTTGTATCCAACCGCACACTATTGGACTAACGGCACACACCCTCTGTCTGAACCAATCGCACAAAGTCAAATGCGATTGGACGACTAGACGTGTCTGTCAAAATTATGGACTATGATTGGTTGGAGGACCTATAAAAGGAAATCCCTGGAGGTGATCGGGTCAGCCTTTGAAAAAGCGTATGCGAAACGCGCGTTAGGCCGTTTGCACTGCGCTCTCTGTTTTGTTTAATGGGGTATTGATTTAAAACGGGGTAATGGTTCTAAAATAATACTATCTATAGATTAATCCTTGCGGTATAATTGTTGGCCCTCTTTTAGGGCACCTATAATTGGTTTTAAATACACAGCTTGCTTTGAGAATAGGAGAGTGTTAGAAGTGCTATTAGTTGATTTAATTTTAAGGCATAGAAGCATCGTCTACAATAGTACTCCTTCTAAAAACACCTCTACCTAAGCTTGCTGCAGTTATTTATATAAACAAGAGTATTACGATACCTTACCCTGGCACTTAACAATTAATTGTGCAAGTAACAGGAGGTCACTCCTTATACAGAGAGTTAGCAGTGCTTGTAAATATATTTTTTGTTTAATTTATTTTGAATTTCTTTTTGTTATGTATATGTTAATGTGTTTTAACATAAAGTGACATGGTCCACACCACTGATTATATTTTATCTAATTCATAATAAATGCTAAGTTTTAAACTAACTACATAGTATCACACTACACAATCACCTACCTATCATGTGTTGAGATGACAATCCCCCCAAGTGTGCCATATTAATGTCCCTGTCTCCTTTCTCTTTAATTTTTACCATAATATAATTGGCATTAGGCACTACCTTATCCAGTACTTAGGTTTATCTGGAGTAAGGTCTGAGATTGTCATCTCGAGTTCTTTCCCACCTTCCCCTTAAGGTTAAAAGGGTATATTCTAACATATTCACCAAGATGGCACACTTCATACCTTACCACAAACTTCCTACTTCTTCAGAAACTGCTACCCCCTTCCTCAACAACATAGTAAAACTGCATTGAATACCACCAATAATAACGACTGACAGTTGGACTCAATTCACCTCCCACTTCTGAAGCAAATTATGTGAAGTAACCCAGATAGATCATCGTTTTACTACCTCCTTACATCCTCAAACAAACGGTCAAGCAGAAAGACTAAACAGCAATACCTCAGTTGTTACTGTTCATACCAGCAGAATGAATGGGTTAAATACCTCCCAATGGCTGAATATGCCTTCAATAATCTTGTAAATTCATCTACAAAAATTATCCCTCATTCTCCTTATCCTCCAACGCTGGAATTACTTCACCTTTAGTTGATGATTTACATAACTCTTGGAGAATTTTAAGATGATTCATCAAAACATACAAATGGCCCAAGACACCCAAAAACACTTGTGATGGATATCCAGGCTACCCCGACTGGGTAGCTCCGCCAAACGGGTCCTGCTTCCTCCCTGCCAACTGCAGCTGTGTAGCTGGCAAGTGACCACAGCGTGTAGCCACCCCTGATGCCCGACAGCACCAGTATTCAGGGTCCCACCCTGTGGCAGACTCTGGCTACCCAGACTAGGTAGCCCTGCCAGAGGGTACTAGCTCTGCCTTGAACAGGCTGCTATGTAGCCCAGGAAAGTGATTTTAGCAGGAACCCACCCAAATAACTAGACATACTAGCATTCAGGTGAAACAGGAACTGATTTTATTGGAAACACACACACACTCCTTTTATACACAAAGCTCATCTTGATAAGATAATGGACAATCCCACAATTTTCCTGCCATTCCCACCCCTCCAGACAGAACGGCACCTCCATAGCAGCCACAGTCCCACAGAATCCAGGACACAGGGATGGCGGTTTTGGGGTGATCCCAGGTGAGCTGCAACACTTCCAGGGTATCATTTTAAAGCTCCAAAAATCAGCGTGATTTGTCACTAGGGACTGGAGATACAGCCCATTGAAGTTATGGGGGTAGGGGTGTCAAAAAAACCCCGGTTTCCAAAGGAGCTCCCCTCCGGTAATTCCCCCACCTCTTGTCCTTCCTAGGGGCTACTAATCCCCAAAAGAGCGGAGCTCTGGGGCACATGGTTGCTGGAGCGACCAGGGGTAAATTTAGCGGGTGTCCTGCTGTTCTGTGGCCAACTGGGAGTTCCAGGAGCCCTGCCAACCTAGGAGGGTTTTACCAGTCATAAATTAGCTCTTCTCTTAACAAGTTTAGAACACAAAACAAGCAAACAAAAGCTTCCAGAGATTGTGGGTGCTCTGAGGAGCCCAAAACCACTGAGAAACAGGGGTGAGGTTGTAGGGGGGTAGGGGTTTAACCCTTGTAACCCGGTATTCCTGACAACTCCCCCATTCCAGTTTGGCAGATCCAGCTAGATCCTTAACGGCCCTCCACTTCTCGGATGATGGAGAAGGTTGTCCCATCTCCCCTGCGCTTGAGGCACCCTGGGGGGTTTCTGCTAGTATTTATCCTCTGCGCCCTGGGCGCAGGGATAGTCACACGATGCAAAGTACCAAACAAGTTTGCAAAAGCCGGCTCCCAAACAGTTGTTCTTCCGCAAGTTCCTGTGTCTTTAAGTTCCATGGCCATACTGCCTCCCTCTGTGACACTCTGTTGAGTACCGGCTGACCCACGCACAAACAAAGCCAGTGCCGGTTTCCCAGCTGTATTCCCACCCCAGACCGGAGGGTGAGGTTGCTCCTTGGTGGGGCAGGCAAAGCTCGGGTGCCCAAATATGTGGCACCAACTGCATAAGCTTTTATCCTCCTTGCCCAATGCAATGCCTGCCCCCGGTGAGAAATCATCCTGGGCGTAAAAAGGGTAGAGATCATGTTCAGCTACTGAGGAGAGGGACGGACTGTCTCTCCTCCTGGGAAGGGGATCTGCTGCTATGGAGGGAGGACTACTACCTCCGGTCCCTGAGAAACTGTGCTGTTGCTGGGGAGAGAGACCAACTGTCTCCTCTCCCAGAAAGGGATTCTGCCGCTGGGGAGAGAGACCACCTGTCTCTTCTCTCTGCAAGTAGTTCTGCCGCTGGGGAGAGAGACCAACCATCTCCTCTCCCAGGAAGGGGTTCTGCCGCTGGTGAGAGATATCGATACCCATCTCTCCCTGCAAGGGGTTCTGTGTAAGGGGAAGGAGGACGACTACCTCCGCTCCTGGGGGATGAATCTGCCGCTGGGGTGAAAGACTGACTGTCTCCTCTCCCTGCTTCTGGCTCTGCCGCTGGGGAGAGAGACCGACTGTCTCCTCTTCCTGCTCTTGGCTCTGCCGCTGGGGAGAGAGACCGACTGTCTCCTCTCCTGGGAAGGGGTTCTGCTGCTGGGGAGAGTTATCGACATCCGTCTCTCCCTGCAAGGGGTTCTGTGTAATGGGAGGGAGGATTACTATCTCCACTCCCAGGGGATGGCTCTGCCTCTGGGGAGAGAGACCGACTGTTTCCTCTCCCTGCTCCTGGCTCTGCCGCTGTGGAGAGAGACCAACCATCTCCTCTCCCAGGAAGGAGTTCTGTGTAAGGGGAGGGAGGCCAACTACCTCCTCTCCCTGGGGATGGCTCTGCCACTGTGGAGAGAGACCAGTTGTCTCCTCTCCTTGTACCTGGCTCTGCCACTGGGGAGAGAGACCGACTGTCTCCTCTCCCAGGAAGGGGTTCTGCTTACGGGGAGGGAGGACAACTACCTCCACTCCCAGGGGATGGTTCTGCCTCTGGGGGGAGAGACCGACTGTCTCCTCTCCCAGCTCCTGGCTCAGCTGCTGGGGAGAGAGACCTACTGTCTCCTCTCCCACGAAGAGGTTCTGTGTAAGGGGAGGGAGGACGACTACCTCCACTCCCAGGGGATGGCTCTGCCTCTGGAAAGAGAGACTGACTGTCTCCTCTCCCTGCTCCTGGCTCTTCCACTGGGGAGAAATCCCAACTGTCTCCTCTCCCAGGAAGGGGTTCTGTGTAAGGGGAGGGAGGACGACTACCTCCTTTCCCTGGGGATAGCTTTGCCACTGGGGAGAGAGACTGGTTGTCTCCTCTCCTTGTACCTGGCTCTGCCACTGGGGAGAGAGACCAACTGTCTCCACTCCCGGGAAGGGGTTCTGCCACTGGGGAGAGTTATCAACATCCATTTCTCCCTGCAAGGGGTTCTGTGTAAGGGGAGGGAGGATGACTACCTCCTTTCCCTGGTTTACCAGAGCTGCTGCAGGAGCTGGGCAGAGGCCGGCAGCTCTCTGCCATGTTTCCAGCGCTTCTGCTAGGGTGGCCCCCTGGTCCAAGACCATAAGCTCGGAGCCAGACTGCTGATCGGGATTCAGCAGCCCTAGTTCATTTTTTCTTTGTTGTCACTCCTCCACGATCAAGCTCCATGAATCCCAGAGGGCTGCACCCCAGATCTGTATACCATTTGGCATGAGGCTTAACAAGATCTAGCAGCCTCTTGTATTCCTTGACCAGTGCCTCTTCCTGGTCAATTATAAAATCCAGATCATCTAATAGCCAGGATTCCTCCAAGAGATCCAGCAGTTCCTCTTGAAGCCCAGAGATATCCTCCAGACCCTGGTCCGTCTTGCTCCCAAACTGTGGGTCCTCTGTCCTTTTTGTAAATAGCAATCCATGGCTGTGTTTGCATAGTGAGTCATTGGAGGGCCCGATAGCCGTCCTCCACCCACATCTCTTGCTGGACCAGTCTGTGTAGAACAGATAGCAATTCCTTCTTTGGCTGTTTTTTCCAGGAAAGGCACTCTCACGGTCCTCCGAACACGGAACCTTGTGTCATTGGTGGGGAGGACCTTTCCATTGTCCCGCTCTTGTTGAAGAGCCTCCCACCAGAGGTCCCAGCGGATCAGGTCCCTCTGTTCCAGCACATCCTGTTGGTAAATAGGACCGTCCAGCTGGGCCAGTGCCTCCTGTACTCTCCTTAGAAATTTGACTTCCATAGTTACTGGCTACTGTGGCCTCTCCTCTGTCAACAGAAATCATGTGGAAGAAGCAGATCCCATCGCTGCCAGCCAATGTGACGGATATTCCGGCTACCCCGACTGGGTAGCTCCGCCAAACAGGTCCTGCTTCCTCCCTGCTGACTGCAGCTGTGTAGCTGGCAATTGACCACAGCCTATAGCCACCACTGATGCCTGACAGCACCAGTATTCAGGGTCCCACCCTGTGGCAGACTCCAGCTACCCAGACTAGGTAGCTCTGCTAGAGGGTCCTTCTTCTGCCTGGAATATTCTGCTATGTAGCCCAGGAAAGTGATTTTAGCAGGAGCCCACCCAAATAACTAGACATACTAGCATTCAGTTGAAACAGGAACAGATTTTATTGAAAACACACACTCCTTTTTTACACAAAGCTCATCTTGATAAGATACTGGACAATCCCACAATTTTCCCGCCATTCCCGCCCCTCCAGACAGACCGGCACCTGCATAGCAGCCACAGTCCCACACAATCCCAGGACACAGGGGTGGCAGTTTCCAGGGTGTCATTTTAAAGCTCTTGGTCCCCAGATGCCACAGTCCAAAAATCAGTGTGATTTGTCACTGGGGACCGGAGATACAGCCCATTGAAGTTATGGGGGTAGGGGTGTCAAAAAACCCCAGTTCCCAAAGGAGCTCCCCTCCGATAATTTCCCCACCTCTTGTCCTCCCTAGGGATTACTAATCCCCAAAAGAGCAGAGCTCTGGGGAACATGGTTGCTGGAGCGACTAGGGGTAAATTTAGCGGGTGTCCTGCTGTTCTGTGGCCGACTGGGAGTTCCAGGAGCCTGGCCAGCTTGAGAGGGGTTAGGCGGGTGTCTGTTGTGAGGCGGTCAACCAGGAGTTCCAGGAGCCCGGCCAGCCTAGGAGGGTTTTCCCGGTCATAAATCAGCTCTTCTCTTAACAGGTTTAGAACACAAAACAAGCAAACAAAAGCTTCCAGAGATTGTGGGGGCTCTGAGGAGCCCAAAACCACTGAGAAACAACAGGGGTGAGGTTGTAGGGGGATAGGGGTTTAAACCTTGCAGCCCAGTATCCGTGACAACACTATTATGATTTACGTAGGAGGACTCCTCCAACATATTCAGTAGGAGACCTGGTCTGGCTTTCCACAAAGAATCTAAGATTACAAATCCCCAGTAAAAAGTGAGCCAGTCTTTTCATTGGTCTTTCCCAATTTTACATATGTCAATGACAATGCAGTAACTTTTAAATTATCGACTACAATGAGGATACATCCTACATTTCATGTATCCTTGATAAAACCCCATAAGACCACAAGAGATCCTCATACTTTATTATCTCCTTCACCACAAGTCTTAGTGGAAGATCATTCTCTCCTTGATTCTAGACATGTGCGGTTCGTTTCGGATTAATTCGGAAATTCGGTAAATTCGGTAAATTCGGAGATTCGGATCGATTCGGATTTCCGAATTAAAATACTTCCGAATCTACCGAATGAATCCGAAATAGCTGCCGTATCTCCGAATAAATCCGAATTAGCTCGTTAAGATTCGGCATTTCCCCATAGGAAACAATGGGAGTTTCGGCTGAAAAAAAACTAACACCGCAGCCCCATTGTTTCCTATGGGGAAACACTAAGTCTGCACCTAACACCCTAACATGTACCCCGAGTCTCTAAACACCCCTAATCTAACACTTATTAACCCCTAATCTGCTGCCTCCGCTATCGCTGACACCTGCATTATTTTATTAACCCCTAATCTGCCGACCGAATATCGCCGCCACCTACATTATAACTATTAACCCCTAATCTGCTGTCCCTAACACCGCCGACCCCTACATTATAGTTATTAACCCCTAATCTGCCCCCCCAACATCGCCGCAATCCTAACTACAACTATTAACCCCTAATCTGCCGACCCGATATCGCCGCCGCCTACATTATAGCTATTAACCCTTAATCTGCTGTCCCTAACACCGCTGACCCCTACATTATAGTTATTAACCCCTAATCTGCCCCCCCAGCGTCGCCGCAATCTAACTACAAGTATTAACCCCTAATCTGCCGACCGCAAATCGCCGCCGCCTACATTATAGCTATTAACCCCTAATCTGCTGTCCCTAACACCGCCGACCCCTACATTATAGTTATTAACCCCTAATCTGCCCCCCCCCCAACGTCGCCGCAATCTAACTACAAGTATTAACCCCTAATCTGCCGACCCAATATCGCCGCCGCCTACATTATAACTATTAACCCCTAATCTGCTGTCCCTAACACCGCCGACCCCTACATTATAGTTATTAACCCCTAATCTGCCTCCCCCCAACGTCGCCACAATCTAACTACAAGTATTAACCCCTAATCTGCCGACCGCAAATCGCTGCCACTATAATAAATGTATTAACCCCTAAACCGCCGCACTCCCGCCTCGCAAACACTATAATACATTTTATTAACCCCTAATCTGCCCTCCCTAACATCGCCGCCACCTACCTACAATTATTAACCCCTAATCTCCCGCCCCCATCGTCGCCGCTACTATAATAAGGTTATTAACCCCTAAACCTAAATCTAACCCTAACACTAAAACCCCCTAACTTAAATATAATTTAAATAAAATGAAATAAGTTTACTATAGTTAAATAAATGAATCCTATTTAAAACTAAAGACTTACCTGTAAAATAAACCCTAAGATAGCTGCAATATAACTAATAGTTACATTGTAGCTATTTTAGCATTTATTTTTATTTTACAGGCAACTTTGTATTTATTTTAACTAGGTACAATAGTTATTAAATAGTTAATAACTATTTAATAACTACCTAGCTAAAATAAATACAAATTTACCTGTAAAATAAATCCTAACCTAAGTTACAATTACACCTAACACTACACTATCATTAAATTAACTAAATAAATGATTCCTATTTAAAACTAAATACTTACCTGTAAAATAAACCCTAAGATAGCTGCAATATAACTAATAGTTACATTGTAGCTATTTTAGCATTTATATTTATTTTACAGGCAACTTTGTATTTATTTTAACTAGGTACAAAAGCTATTAAATAGTTATTGACTAATTAATAGCTACCTAGTTAAAATAATTACAAAATTACCTGTAAAATAAATCCTAACCTAAGTTACAATTAAACCTAACACTACACTGTCATTAAATAAATTAACTACAAGTACCTACAATTATCTACAATTAAATAAACTAAAGTACAAAACCCCCCCATTAAATTACAAAAAAAAACAAACACTAAATTACAAAAAATAAAAAAATATTACAAGAATTTTAAACTAATTACACCTAATCTAAGCCCCCTAATAAAATAACAAAGCCCCCCAAAATAAAAAAAAATGCCCTACCCTATACTAAATTACAAAAGTTAACAGCTCTATTACCTTACCAGCCCTGAACAGGGCCCTTTGCGGGGCATGCCCCAAAGAAAACAGCTCTTTTGCCTGTAAAAAAAAAACACAATCCCCCCCCCACATTACAACCCACCACCCACATACCCCTACTCTAACCCAAACCCCCCTTAAATAAACCTAACACTACCCCCCTGAAGATCTCCCTACCTTGAGTCGTGTTCACCCAGCCGGGACGAAGTCTTCATCCGATGGGGCAGAAGAGGACATCCAGACCGGCAGAAGTCTTCATCCAAGCGGGGCAAGAAGAGGTCTTCCATCCATCATACAAGTACCAAAATACAAACAAACACTAAATTACCAAAAATAATAAAATATTACAATAATTTTAAACTAATTACACCTAATCTAAGCCCCCTACTAGCTATTAATATAGCTTCAATATAACTAATAGTTACATTGTAGCTATTTTAGGATTTATATGTATTTTACAGGCAACTTTGTATTTATTTTAACTAGGTACAATAGTTATTAAATAGTTAATAACTATTTAATAACTACCTAGCTAAAATAAATACAAATTTACCTGTAAAATAAATCATAACCTAAGTTACAATTACACCTAACACTACACTATCATTAAATTAACTAAATAAATGAATCCTATATAAAACTAAATACTTACCTGTAAAATAAACCCTAATATAGCTGCAATATAACTAATAGTTACATTGTAGCTATTTTAGCATTTATATTTATTGTACAGGCAACTTTGTATTCATTTTAACTAGGTTCAATAGCTATTAAATAGATACTGACTATTTAATAGCTACCTAGTTAAAATAATTAAAAAATTACCTGTAAAATAAATCCTAACCTAAGTTACAATTAAACCTAACACTACACTATCATTAAATAAATTAACTACAAGTACCTACAATTAAATACAATTAAAAAAACTAAACTAAAGTACAAACCCCCGCCCACTAAATTACAAAAAATAAAAAAAATATTACAAGAATTTTAAACTAATTACACCTAATCTAAGCCCCCTAATAAAATAACAAAGCCCCCCAAAATAAAAAAAATGCCCTAACCTATACTAAATTACAAAAGTTAACAGCTCTATTACCTTACCAGCCCTGAACAGGGCCCTTTGCGGGGCATGCCCCAAAGAAAACAGCTCTTTTGCCTGTAAAAAAAAAACACAATCCCCCCCCACATTACAACCCACCACCCACATACCCCTACTCTAACCCAAACCCCCCTTAAATAAACCTAACACTACCCCCCTGAAGATCTCCCTACCTTGAGTCGTGTTCACCCAGCCGGGCCGAAGTCTTCATCCGATGGGGCAGAAGAGGACATCCAGACCGGCAGAAGTCTTCATCCAAGCGGGGCAAGAAGAGGTCTTCCATCCATCAGAAAAGTACAAAAAAACAAACAAACACTAAATTAGCAAAAATAATAAAATATTACAATAATTTTAAACTAATTACACCTAATCTAAGCCCCCTACTAGCTATTAATATAGCTACAATATAACTAATAGTTACATTGTAGCTATTTTAGGATTTATATTTATTTTACAGGCAACTTTGTATTTATTTTAACTAGGTACAATAGCTATTAAATAGTTAATAACTACCTAGCTAAAATAAATACAAATTTACCTGTAAAATAAACCCTAACCTAAGTTACAATTACACCTAACACTACACTGTCATTAAATTAACTAAATAAATTAATCCTATATAAAACTAAATACTTACCTGTAAAATAAACCCTAATATAGCTACAATATAACTAATAGTTACATTGTAGCTATTTTAGGATTTATATTTATTTTACAGGCAACTTTGTATTTATTTTAACCAGGTACAATAGCTATTAAATAGTTATTGACTAATTAATAGCTACCTAGTTAAAATAATTACAAAATTACCTGTAAAATAAATCCTAACCTAAGTTACTATTAAACCTAACACTACACTATCATTAAATAAATTAACTACAAGTACCTACAATTAAATACAATGAAATAAACTAAACTAAAGTACAAAAAAAACAAACACTAAATTACAAAAAATAAAAAAAATTACAAGAATTTTAAACTAATTACACCTAATCTAAGCCCCCTAATAAAATAACAAAGCCCCCCAAAATAAAAAAATGCCCTACCCTATACTAAATTACAAAAGTAATCAGCTCTATTACCTTACCAGCCCTGAACAGGGCCTTTTGCGGGGCATGCCCCAAAGAAAACAGCTCTTTTGCCTGTAAAAAAAAACACAATACCCCCCCCACATTACAACCCACCACCCACATACCCCTACTCTAACCCAAACCCCCCTTAAATAAACCTAACACTACCCCCCTGAAGATCTCTCTACCGTGTCTTCACCCAGCGGGCCGAAGTCTTCATCCAATCGGGCAGAAGAGGACATCCAGACCGGCAGAAGTCTTCATCCAAGCGGGGCAAGAAGAGGTCTTCCATCCATCAGAAGTCTTGATCCAGGGGGCATCTTCTCTGTTCATCCATCCGGAGCGGAGCGGCAGCATCCTGAAGACATCCCACGCAGAGCATCCTCTTCTTTCTTGATCCGACGACTAGGTGACTGTACCTTTAAGTGACGTCATCCAAGATGGCGTCCCTTGAATTCCGATTGGCTGATAGGATTCTATCAGCCAATCGGAATTAAGGTAGGAAAAATCTGATTGGCTGATTCAATCAGCCAATCAGATTCAAGTTCAATCCGATTGGCTGATGGAATCAGCCAATCAGATTGACCTCGCATTCTATTGGCTGTTCCGATCAGCCAATAGAATGCGAGCTCAATCTGATTGGCTGATTGGATCAGCCAATCGGATTGAACTTGAATCTGATTGGCTGATTGAATCAGCCAATCAGATTTTTCCGACCTTAATTCCGATTGGCTGATAGAATCCTATCAGCCAATCGGAATTCAAGGGACGCCATCTTGGATGACGTCACTTAAAGGTACAGTCACCTAGTCGTCGGATCAAGAAAGAAGAGGATGCTCTGCGTGGGATGTCTTCAGGATGCTGCCGCTCCGCTCCGGATGGATGAACAGAGAAGATGCCGCCTGGATCAAGACTTCTGATGGATGGAAGACCTCTTCTTGCCCTGCTTGGATGAAGACTTCTGCCGGTCTGGATGTCCTCTTCTGCCCGATCGGATGAAGACTTTGGCCCGCTGGGTGAAGACACGGTAGAGAGATCTTCAGGGGGGTAGTGTTAGGTTTATTTAAGGGGGGTTTGGGTTAGAGTAGGGGTATGTGGGTGGTGGGTTGTAATGTGGGGGGGGAGGTATTGTGTTTTTTTTACAGGCAAAAGAGCTGTTTTCTTTGGGGCATGCCCCCGCAAAAGGCCCTTTTAAGGGCTGGTAAGGTAATAGAGCTGATTACTTTTGTAATTTAGTATAGGGTAGGGCATTTTTTTATTTTGGGGGGCTTTGTTATTTTATTAGGGGGCTTAGATTAGGTGTAATTAGTTTAAAATTCTTGTAATTTTTTTTATTTTTTGTAATTTAGTGTTTGTTTTTTTTGTACTTTAGTTTAGTTTATTTCATTGTATTTAATTGTAGGTACTTGTAGTTAATTTATTTAATGATAGTGTAGTGTTAGGTTTAATAGTAACTTAGGTTAGGATTTATTTTACTGGTAATTTTGTAATTATTTTAACTAGGTAGCTATTAATTAGTCAATAACTATGTAATAGCTATTGTACCTAGTTAAAATAAATACAAAGTTGCCTGTAAAATAAATATAAATGCTAAAATAGCTACAATGTAACTATTAGTTATATTGTAGCTATATTAGGGTTTATTTTACAGGTAAGTATTTAGTTTTATATAGGATTAATTTATTTAGTTAATTTAATGACAGTGTAGTGTTAGGTGTAATTGTAACTTAGGTTAGGGTTTATTTTACAGGTAAATTTGTATTTATTTTAGCTAGGTAGTTATTAACTATTTAATAGCTATTGTACCTAGTTAAAATAAATACAAAGTTGCCTGTAAAATAAATATAAATCCTAAAATAGCTACAATGTAACTATTAGTTATATTGTAGCTATATTAATAGCTAGTAGGGGGCTTAGATTAGGTGTAATTAGTTTAAAATTATTGTAATATTTTATTATTTTTGCTAATTTAGTGTTTGTTTGTTTTTTTGTACTTTTCTGATGGATGGAAGACCTCTTCTTGCCCCGCTTGGATGAAGACTTCTGCCGGTCTGGATGTCCTCTTCTGCCCCATCGGATGAAGACTTCGGCCCGGCTGGGTGAACACGACTCAAGGTAGGGAGATCTTCAGGGGGCTAGTGTTAGGTTTATTTAAGGGGGGTTTGGGTTAGAGTAGGGGTATGTGGGTGGTGGGTTGTAATGTGGGGGGGGGGTATTGTGTTTTTTTTTACAGGCAAAAGAGCTGTTTTCTTTGGGGCATGCCCCGCAAAAGGCCCTGTTCAGTGTTTGTAAGGTAATAGAGCTGTTAACTTTTGTAATTTAGTATAGGGTAGGGCATTTTTTTTTATTTTGGGGGGCTTTGTTATTTTATTAGGGGGCTTAGATTAGGTGTAATTAGTTTAAAATTCTTGTAATATTTTTTTATTTTTTGTAATTTAGTGGGGGGGTTTTTGTACTTTAGTTTAGTTTTTTAATTGTATTTAATTGTAGGTACTTGTAGTTAATTTATTTAATGATAGTGTAGTGTTAGGTTTAATTGTAACTTAGGTTAGGATTTATTTTACAGGTAATTTTGTAATTATTTTAACTAGGTAGCTATTAAACAGTAAATATCTATTTAATAGCTATTGTACCTAGTTAAAATAAATACAAAGTTGCCTGTACAATAAATATATATGCTAAAATAGCTACAATGTAACTATTAGTTATATTGCAGCTATATTAGGGTTTATTTTACAGGTAAGTCTTTAGTTTTATATAGGATTCATTTATTTAGTAAATTTAATGATAGTGTAGTGTTAGGTGTAATTGTAACTTAGGTTATGATTTATTTTACAGGTAAATTTGTATTTATTTTAGCTAGGTAGTTATTAAATAGTTATTAACTATTTAATAGCTATTGTACCTAGTTAAAATAAATACAAAGTTGCCTGTAAAATAAATATAAATCCTAAAATAGCTACAATGTAACTATTAGTTATATTGAAGCTATATTAATAGCTAGTAGGGGGCTTAGATTAGGTGTAATTAGTTTAAAATTGTTGTAATATTTTATTATTTTTTGTAATTTAGTGTTTGTTTGTATTTTGGTACTTGTATGATGGATGGAAGACCTCTTCTTGCCCCGCTTGGATGAAGACTTCTGCCGGTCTGGATGTCCTCTTCTGCCCCATCGGATGAAGACTTCGGCCCGGCTGGGTGAACACGACTCAAGGTAGGGAGATCTTCAGGGGGGTAGTGTTAGGTTTATTTAAGGGGGGTTTGGGTTAGAGTAGGGGTATGTGGGTGGTGGGTTGTAATGTGGGGGGGGATTGTGTTTTTTTTTTACAGGCAAAAGAGCTGTTTTCTTTGGGGCATGCCCCGCAAAGGGCCCTGTTCAGGGCTGGTAAGGTAATAGAGCTGTTAACTTTTGTAATTTAGTATAGGGTAGGGCATTTTTTTTATTTTGGGGGGCTTTGTTATTTTATTAGGGGGCTTAGATTAGGTGTAATTAGTTTAAAATTCTTGTAATATTTTTTTATTTTTTGTAATTTAGTGTTTGTTTTTTTTTGTAATTTAGTGGGGGGGTTTTGTACTTTAGTTTATTTAATTGTATATAATTGTAGGTACTTGTAGTTAATTTATTTAATGACAGTGTAGTGTTAGGTTTAATTGTAACTTAGGTTAGGATTTATTTTACAGGTAATTTTGTAATTATTTTAACTAGGTAGCTATTAAATAGTCAATATCTATTTAATAGCTATTGTACCTAGTTAAAATAAATACAAAGTTGCCTGTAAAATAAATATAAATGCTAAAATAGCTACAATGTAACTATTAGTTATATTGCAGCTATATTAGGGTTTATTTTACAGGTAAGTATTTTGTTTTAAATAGGAATCATTTATTTAGTTAATTTAATGATAGTGTAGTGTTAGGTGTAATTGTAACTTAGGTTAGGATTTATTTTACAGGTAAATTTGTATTTATTTTAGCTAGGTAGTTATTAAATAGTTATTAACTATTTAATAACTATTGTACCTAGTTAAAATAAATACAAAGTTGCCTGTAAAATAAAAATAAATGCTAAAATAGCTACAATGTAACTATTAGTTATATTGCAGCTATCTTAGGGTTTATTTTACAGGTAAGTCTTTAGTTTTAAATAGGATTCATTTATTTAACTATAGTAAACTTATTTCGTTTTATTTAAATTATATTTAAGTTAGGGGGTGTTAGTGTTAGGGTTAGATTTAGGTTTAGGGGTTAATAACTTTATTATAGTAGCGGCGACGATGGGGGCGGGAGATTAGGGGTTAATAATTGTAGGTAGGTGGCGGCGATGTTAGGGAGGGCAGATTAGGGTTTAATAAAATGTATTATAGTGTTTGCGAGGCGGGAGTGCGGCGGTTTAGGGGTTAATACATTTATTATAGTGGCGGCGATTTGCGGTCGGCAGATTAGGGGTTAATACTTGTAGTTAGATTGTGGCGACGTTGGGGGGAGGCAGATTAGGGGTTAATAACTATAATGTAGGGGTCGGCGGTGTTAGGGACAGCAGATTAGGGGTTAATAGTTATAATGTAGGCGGCGGCGATATCGGGTCGGCAGATTAGGGGTTAATACTTATAGTTAGATTGCGGCGACGTTGGGGGAGGCAGATTAGGGGTTAATAACTATAATGTAGGGGTCGGCGGTGTTAGGGACAGCAGATTAGGGGTTAATAGTTATAATGTAGGCGGCGGCGATATCGGGTCGGCAGATTAGGGGTTAATACTTGTAGTTAGATTGCGGCGACGTTGGGGGAGGCAGATTAGGGGTTAATAACTATAATGTAGGGGTCGGCAGTGTTAGGGACAGCAGATTAGGGGTTAATAGCTATAATGTAGGCGGCGGCGATATCGGGTCGGCAGATCAGGGGTTAATACTTGTAGTTAGATTGCGGCGACGTTGGGGGAGGCAGATTAGGGGTTAATAACTATAATGTAGGGGTCGGCGGTGTTAGGGACAGCAGATTAGGGGTTAATAGCTATAATGTAGGCGGCGGCGATATCCGATCGGCAGATTAGGGGTTAAATAATGTTATTATAGGGTTTGCGATGTGGGGGGGCCTCAGTTTAGTGGTTCATAGGTAGTTTATGGGTGTTAGTGACTTAGTGTACTAAATGGGTGTTAGTGTACTAAAAACATACCGAATTTCGGAACGGAATAGAACCGAATTCAGCCGAATCCGAATAAATCCGAAACGAATTTATTCGGATCCGAATAAATCCGAAATGAATTTATTCAAATTTTGCCGAATCAGATTCGATCCGAAACGAAATTCGAAAAGTCCGAATCGATCCGAACCGAAAACGAACCGAATTTTTTAGCGGTGCACATGTCTACTTGATTCATGATATTGTAAGGGAGAATTACAATATTTAGTTCATTGGAAGAATTACTCATCAGAGGAAGACACATGGGAGCCAGCATCCAACCTTAATGCTCCCAGACTTGTATACATGTTCCATCAGAGGTTTCCTGATCGACCAAGACCTCAAGCTGTTGAACAGCTTCTTTGAATGGGGGGTCATGTCATGGTTTCAGGAGTTCTAATTCATCCACCCTTAATGCAGTACAAACTACTGGGTTACTGTTCCTTTAATTCCTTCAATCAATTACCAACTTCAGCAACCTTTAAAAATCAGACACACCCTAGATCCTGTGCTTAGTATTGTTTCATAGTGCCTACCAGCAACTACTGAGAATCTGAGCTCTCTCCTATTGAAAAGTTATTACTGAACTTTTCCTTGGATATCTGCAGTCTTCATTGTGTAAAGTGGATTCAACAACTCTCCTAAGGTACCAACCAAACATAAACATCTGATCACCTACTTGAGGATTTGTTTTACCAACAGGTTAAGTTGTAACCTGACTTTGTGATAATCAATTTCACCGCATTGCATATTAATGAACTGTTGCTTTGTAATTCAAGTGGGGGAAGTGAGCCGCAACTGATTATTGTGCTGTTAACTTACCTGTCGTAGTAATGTATTGTGCTTATTATGCCATTACCTGAACTAACCATTATATGCTGGAATTTATTGTGTTTAACGATCTCTGCTTGCTTACGTCTCAATTGTTCTTTGCTATACTGATCCCTACTCTGAGGCTGACTCCTCCTCCAAACCATCCGGAAGTCATTGCAAGTGTTTGAAACTGTTCCTCGCAGTCTCAGTAAGGAAGATTTACTTCTCAAAATGAATTGCAATCTGCAGTTTCTATGTGACTATTTCTTCGACCATAATAATAGTGAGCATACAAGGATCAAATGGTGATACATAATAGCTATTCGAACTCACACTTACTTTCACACTTACTCCTACTACTGCTTGCTGCTGGTGAAATCTATTCTAACCCTGGCCCTGCAACAATCACCACACTTCAACATTCTGGTTTAGTCTCCCACAGTAAAAACTCTAGATCACGCAATCTACAAATCTCATCTCCATAAACCCAAAGCACTTATCCCCATTCTTTTCTTGCGCTCTTTGGAATGCCTGCTCTGTCTTTAAAAAAACTTACAAACGTTCATAACCTGTTTGCTTCCAGCACTTTCAATCTACTAGCATTAAAAAAAACCTTGCTATCTTCTTCTGACACTGCTTCCATTTCTGCTCTCCCACATGGTAGTCTCTACTTTAGCCACACCCCTAGGCCAGGTGAGAGACATGGTGGTGATGTTGGACTCTTGCTCTCCCCCTCCTGCTCCTATTAGTACCTGCCTACACTACCATTTCTTCCTGGATGACTAACAGTAAAAAAAAAACTATAATAAATACCTTTGCTGCCCTTTTAAAAGTAGAATCCCAGCTACTTAAGATTAAAATACAGAAAGCACAGGTAAAAGGGAGCGCTAAACAAGCAGCTATATATGAGATCAAAAATATTGTGAGCAATCACTATAAAATTGTGAACTAACAAAAGAATCTAGTATAATAAAAACTATTTTAATAGATTATCATGATAAAAGAAATTTACAATAAACCACCAGTGGTATGAATAAAAATTAAAATAAAAAATAATAAGAACAAATATCTATATCCCAACAAATTCTAGAATTATCAAAGTTCATGAATATTGGCCCAAACGATATCATCAATTGATATCCCAATTTGATATCCTAAAAGACAGTCACATATAGATTGAAAGCATTTCATCAGGGGGATGGGTAAAAGTCCACTGTTGGATACAACTTTGATTGATATGTTACGTTTTTTGTTTCAGAACCTGGACAGAGCTTGTTTATTGGTGGGTGAATTTATCCACCAATCAGCAAGAACAACCCAGGTTGTTTACCAAAATTGGTCCGGCATCTAAACTTACATTCTTGCATTTCAAATAAAGATACCAAGAGAATGAAGAAAATTTGATAATAGGAGTAAATTAGAAAGTTGCTTAAAATTGCATGCTTTATCTGAATCACAAAAGAAAAAAATTGGGTTCAGTATCCCTTTAATTCTCTGTGATTTATATTGTAATCCATAATAAAAAGGTATCCATAATTTTTTTCTCTTTCCTTATCCATTTTTGGTTTTCTTCTTAACAATTCAGCTCTTTCTCTCACTCTTACTGATTAGTTTCTTATTGTATCCCCTTTGTTCAAACTTAATTTCCAAATGGTTGGCTTGTTTTTTAAAATCATTTATTCTGGAACAATTTTTTTTTTATTCTTGTGAACTGGTTCTTGGGTTTGTTATCAACCCATCTTTTTAAATGACAACTGTCACTATGTGCATAATTGATCAAGTCCACTTCCTTGAAGTGTGTTTGGTGTGTATACTGTGATCTATAATTTCTATATCAATATCTATGTAACGTATGCTTGATTTACTAATTTCATATGTGTAGTCCAAACCAAATCTTTAAGGTCATCCATAAACAACTCAAACAACTCCAGATCGCCACTCCAAATAATTAAAATATCATTGATAAATCTGCGAAAGAGCACCAAGTTTGCCATCAAAGCCCCACTAAATACAACTTTATCTTCTAGATAGCCCATAAACATACTTGTGTAGCTTGGGGCAAACAAGGTGCCCATCGCAGTTCCCTGAACTTGCAGATAGAATTGGCCATTAAAGTTAATATAATTATTCCTTAAATTAAACTCAATACACTGTTTCATGAAGTCCACCTGTTCTAAATGCATATCTCCATCTTTCCTTAGGTAAAAATCAATGACTTCAAGTCCAACTTTATTTATATGTTTAATGCTTGTGTATAGAGAACACACATCACAAGTTATAAGAGAATATTCTTCCTTCCAATTCACATTTTGTAATGTATTAAGAAGATCAGTTGAGTCTTGCAGGTGTGAATCAAGTCTTACTCTTACTACATATTGTTGTAAAACATAATCAATATACTGTGATAGATTGGATGTTAATGACTGAATCCCTGAAATAATAGGTCTTCCTGGTGGGTTGATAAGTGTCTTATGTATTTTTGGTAAATAGTAAAATTCAGGGATTCTGGGGTATTTTTCAATTAGAAATTCAATTTCTTTCCCATTTAGTATGCCTTTTTATATGCCTGTTTTAATAAAACTTATATTTAACAGCCTATTAGACTCCTTTAAATAATCCTCTGAATTTAAAATAACGATCCCGCACCCTTTATCAGCCTGTTTTATTATTACCTTGTTTCACTAGTTTCTCAAAAAGTTCATAATTTTTTCCTGTTTCATTTACTGGGTAAAAATTAGACTTAGGATTTAATTCTGTTTGTCTAAACCATTTATTCATTGTTTGCATATCCCAAAAAATATAATTTTTGTGTCAAACTTCTTATAAATTTATTGACATTGATAAGGGTGTCAAATTTAATTAGTATTGCTGTAGGGGAGAATGACAGTCATTTTTATAACACATTACACTTATCTTTAGTCAATTCTATATTGCTAAGATTAAAGATGACCTTACTATCTATCTCATTCTCTTGTGGGATTCTCTTGGTTCCCCTTCCTCGATTTCCTCTCTTTTTCTTTTTTTCATTTTAAGCTCTCTAGTTGTCTTGTGTCCTCTTCTAAAACAGATTTTGATGTTCCTTGTCTATTAAAGGAGTCTTTTTTATTCCAATTCTGTTTAAATAAATCATTTTGTTTCCAAATTTCTCTCTGTTCATTCTCTAATGGTGTGTATCTATTCTTTGTTGGAATTCTCCAATTGTTATTTGTCTCACTTGGTCCTTATTTAAACCATTTTTTGGGGGCGATCCATTCTTCTCTATAATTAAATCTATTATCATATGTTCAATCATTATACATATATCTTCTATCTATGTCCTCTCTATATGACTGATCATTTATATGTGTCTTCATTCCATTCGTTAGTATTACCTACTTTTTTCCAATTCTCTTGACTACCCCTGGGTGGATATTCTCCAAAATTACCTCTTCCACTCTTGTATTCCCTTTGTTTCCAATACTTATTCTTATAATTATCATGATGTGTATCTCCTAAGTTCCCTCTTGTTTCTTTCTTATTTTGATTTATTTTAGAGAAAACTTTCCAATTCTCAGTTTTATTATCATATATGGTCTCTGCATTTTCCCTGAATCCCTCTGGTGTGTCATTTGAATTAGAATAGGTAATTTCAGTATCGGGTTTACTAGTATTAGATTTAATACAGTGATAATTTGATGAGTCTCTATTCTTTTTTTTCTTTTTTATCTCTGATGCAACTTTTTTTATAGTTTTCAAATGTGAAATCATTTCATTTTGAATAGATTTGAACTCTTCATCTTCACTAAAAGGGGATAGTTCATTAATAAATATTCAATTTTACTCTCAAAATCTCTCAGTGTTATGTTTCTTGATTTGATGATACTTTTCATTAAATTCAGATAGGCATCCCTCAATGTCTCATACCATTCTCTCTGCAAGTTCTCTTGAAGTTCAAAGCACAATCTTTAATCAATCTTAGCCCCCTTGGAACCATACTTAAATTAATATATCTTTGTAAATAACTTCTAATTTTTGTTTTAATTCTTTCGTTGGTATTTTTCTAGGTTTTCACATGTATCGTTTAAATCCATGGTGACTAATGTGTAATCAACTGTATTGATATTTTCAAGTTGTTCAATATCGGCAAACATATTTTTCCTAATAATAAAAATATCCATATTAAAGGATCTCAAACAATATAGGGTGGGGATAAATATGTGATATCAAACAGTCAAAGAAAAACTATAATCAATAGCATTGCTGCCCTTTTAAATACAGAAAATACAGGTAAAAGAAGCGCTAAACAAGAAACTATATGAGATAAAAAATATTCAGCTAGATTACGAGTTTTGCACGCTATAGGGATTTTAATGACCGCCACAAAACCTGCGTTATTTCACCTCCCTATAGCGCTTGTATTAAGAGTTTTAAAAAAGCAGGCTTGCGCGGGCCAAATGGTTGCATTTAGCTCCATACCGCACCGAAATCAAGCGCTGCTGTTACGTGCTCATGTACGATTTCCCCATAGACATCAATGGAGAGAGCCAACAAAAAAAAGCCTAACACCTGCAATTGCAGAAACAAAAGCTCCTTAAAGCAGCCCCATTAATGTCTATGGGGAAAAAGAAAATAATGTTTAAACCTAATACCCTAACATAAACCCTGAGTCTAAACACCACTAATCTGCTGTCCCCAAAATCGCTGCCACCTACATAATGTTATTAACCCCTAATCTGCCGCTCCTGATGTCGCCGCCACTATACTAAAGTTATTAACCCCTAAACCTCTGGCCTCCCACATCACTACCACTAAATAAATCCATTAACCCCTAAACCTAACCCTAACCTTAACGTAACCCTAACCCTAAAGTAACCCTAAATCTAACCCTAACACCCACTAACTTTAACATAATAAAAATATAGCTCAATTAAATTTACAATTATTAACTAAATAAGCCTATTAACCCTTAAACCGCCAGTCCAACCCCACATCTCAACAAGCTAAATTTTAACCCCTAAACCTAACCCGCCTTAACTTTAACATAATTAAAATAGAGCTAAACGAAAGTTACAATTATTAACTAAATAATACCTATTTAAAACTAAATACATACTTCCCTGTGAAAAAAACCTAAGCTAGTTACAATATAACTAATAGTTACATTGTAGCTAGCTTAGGATTTATTTTTATTTCACAGGCAAGTTTGTATTTATTTTAACTAGGTAGACTAGTTAGTAAATAGTTATAGTAAATAGTTAATAATAAACTCTAAAATTACTAAAAATAAAAATAATTAAATTACATAAAAAAACAAACACTAAACAAACACTAAATTACAAAAAAATAAGAAACAAATTATCAAAAATAAAAAAGAATTACACATAATCTAATAGCCCTATCAAAATAAAAAAGCCCCCCCAAAAATAAAACAAAACCCTAGCCTACAATAAACTACCAATGGCCTTAAAAGGTCCTTTTGTGGGGCATTGTCCCAAATAAATCAGCTCTTTTACCTGTAAAAATAAACTACAAACACCCCCCAACAGTAAAACCCACCACCCCCACAACCAACCCCCTCAAATAAAATAACTATCTAAAAAACCTAAGCTCCCCATTGCCCTGAAAAGTGCATTTGTATGGGAATTGCCCTTAAAAGGGCATTTAGCTCTTTTACATGCCCAGACCCTAAACAAAAAATAAAAGCCACCCAAAAAACCCTTAAAAAAACCTAGCACTAACCCCCAACGATCCACTTACAGTTCTTGAAGTCCCACTTGAAGGATCCATCCAGCCAGCGAATTCATCATCCATGCGGCAAGAAGTCTTCATCCAGGCAGCCTCTTCGATCTTTATCCAGCTGGCGAAGTCCTCATCCAGGCGGCAAGAAGTCTTCATCCAGACAGGCGTGGAGCGGGTCCATCCTCAAGACATCCGGCGTAGAGCATCCTCTTCATACGGTCTCCGCCATACACTGGAACTTCAATACAAGTGACGTCATCCAAGATGGCGTCCCTTGCATTCCTATTTGCTGAAAGATTTCAATCAGTCAATAGGATTAGAGCTGCTAAAATCCTATTGGCTGTTCCAATCAGCCAATAGGATTAGAGCTGCTAATATCCTATTGGCTGTTCCAATCAGAGAGGCCGTCTGGATGAAGACTTCTTGCCGCATGGATGATGACTTTGCCGGCTGGTTTTATTTTTAGTGTAGAGTCTGGGCATGTAAAAGAGCTAAATGCCCTTTTAAGAGCAATGCCCATACAAATGCCGTTTTCAGGGCAATGGGGAGCTTAGGTTTTTTTACATAATTATTTTATTTGGGGGGTTGGTTGTGGGGTGGTGGGTTTTAATGTTGGGGGTGTCTGTATTTTTTTTTACAGGTAAAAGAGCTGATTTCTTTGGAGCAATGCCCCACAAAAGGCCCTTTTAAGGGCCATTGGTAGTTTATTGTAAGCTAAAGGATTTTTTATTTAGTTTTTTGTTTTTTATTTTAATAGGGCTATTAGATTAGGTGTAATTCTTTTTTTATTTTTGATCATTTGTTTCTTATTTTTCGTAATTTAGTGTTTTTGTTTTTTTGTAATTTAGTTTTGTTTTGTTTTTTGTACTTTTTGTAAGTTTTTGAGTAGTGTTAGGATTTTTTTTAATGTGTAGTTTAGTTTAATTTAATTGGTAGTTAGTTTAATTGTAGTTTAATAATTATCTTAGATTAATTGTTACTTTAAAATGAATTTATTTAACCCCTTAATGACAACTGACGTACCAGGTACGTCATGCATTAACAAGCAGTTAATGACAATGGACGTACCTGGTACGTCAGTTGTCTAACAGAGTGCTGGAAGTGATCACAACCACTTCCAGCAGCTCTGAGGGTATTTCAGTGATGCCTCGATATGGAGGCATCCTGCAATACCCCTTTACAAGCTTCCGATGCAGAGAGAGCCACTCTGTGGCCCTCTCTGCACTGGTAGCGATGGTGCCGATGGTGCCGTTTGACCGGGTGGGAGGAGGGAGCGTGTGCGCGTGTGCACGATGCGCGCGCACGGTGCGCGCGCGTGCACGAGGGCGTGCACGTGGACGCGCGTGCACGCATTAGCCACACTGACACCAATGAAGTTAGGAAGGGGGAAAAAAAGTTAAAAAAATTTTTTTTCCATATAAAAGGATCTGGGAGGGGGAGGGGGAGGGGGAGGGGTGGGGGCATTGTGGGGGGGCTGCTACACTACAGAAATAATTAAAAATAAAAATAAAAGTTAAAAATAAAATTAAAATGCTTTGGTTTGTGGGGCCAAACTGGGTACTGGCAGACAGCTGCCAGTACCCAAGATGGCGGTAATTAGGTAGGGGAGAGGGTTAGAGAGCTGGAGGGGGGGATCAGGGAGGTTGGTGCTAAGGAAGGGGTTCATCACAACTAAAATATTTTATTATTTTTATTTAAAAAAACAAACAAACTCCTATTTAGTACTGGCAGACTTTCTGCCAGTACTTAAGATGGCGGGAACAATTGTGGGGTGGGGGAGGGAAGAGAGCTGTTTGGGAGGGATCAGGGGGTGGGATGTGTCAGGTGGGAGGCTGATCTCTAAAATTAACCCTGCAAGCTCCTTACAAGCTACCTAATTTAACCCCTTCACTGCTGGGCATAATTCACGTGTGGTGCGCAGCAGCATTTAGCGGCCTTCTAATTACCAAAAAGCAACGCCAAAGCCATATAAGTCTGCTATTTCTGAACAAAGGGGATCCCAGAGAAGCTTTTACAACAATTTCTGCCATAATAACACAAGCTGTTTGTAAATAATTTCAGTGAGAAACCTAAAATTGTGAAAAATGTAAAGTTTTTTTTTTATTTGCTCGCATTTGGCGGTGAAATGGTGGCATAAAATATACCAAAATGGGCCTAGATCAATGCTTGGGGTTGTCTACTACACTACACTAAAGCTAAAATTAACACTACAAGCTCCCTAATTAACCCCTTCACTCCTGGACATAAAACACGTGTGGTGCGCAGCGGCATTTAGCGGCCTTCTAATTACCAAAACGCAACCACAAAGCCATATAAGTCTGTTATTTCTGAAAAAGGGGATCCCAGAGAAGAATTTACAACCATTTGTGCCATAATTGCAGAAGCTGTTTATAAATAATTTCAGTGGGAAACCTAAAGTTTGTGACAAAATTTGTGAAAAAGTGAACTTTTTCTTTTTTTTTATCGCATTTGGCGGTGAAATGGTGGCATGAAATATACCAAAATGGGCCTAGATCAATACTTTGGGATGTCTTCTAAAACAAAATATATACATGTCAAGGGATATTCAGGTATTCCTGACATATATCAGGGTTCCAAAGTAACTAGCACTAATTTTGAAAAAAAGTGGTTTGGAAATAGTAAAGTGCTACTTGTATTTATTGCCCCATAAATTGCAAAAAAAGCAAAGAACGTGCAAACATTGGGTATTTCTAAACTCAGGACAAAATTTATAAACTATTTAGCATCAGATGTGTAACAGATTTTGGGGGTCAAAGTTAGAAAAAGTGTGTTTTTTTCCATTTTTTCCTCATATTTTATCATTTTTGTTTTAGTAAATTATAAGATATGATGAAAATAATGGTATCTTTAGAAAGTCCATTTAATGGCGAGAAAAACGGTATATAATATGTGTGGGTACAGTAAACGAGTAAGAGGAAAATTACAGCTAAACGCAAACACTGCAGAAATGTAAAAATAGCCATTGTCATTAAGGGTAAGAAAATTGAAAAATGGTCCGGTCATTAAGGGGTTAATTTGACAGGTAAGTTTTAATTTAAGATATGGAAATTGTAATTTTAATATAAAGTTAAGGGGTCGTTAGGTTTAGGGGTTAATAGTTTATTTTAGTATATTTTGTTGTGGGGGGCTTGCGGTTTAGGGGTTAATAGGTTTATTATAGTGGCGACGATGACAGGGAGCGGCGGAATAGGGGTTAATACATTTTAATAGTGGCGGCGATGTCCAGAGCAGCAGATTAGGGTTTAATAAATGTATTATAGTGTTTGTGATGCGGGAGGGCCTCGGTTTAGGGGTTAATAGTTATGTTTACTTTTTAACACTTTAGTTATGAGTTTAATGCTACAGCTTTGTAACGTAAAATTCATAACTACTGACTTTAGATGACTGTATGGATCTTGTCAGTATAGGGTGTACCGCTCACTTTTTGGCCTCACAGGCAAACTCGTAATACCGGCGCTATGGGAGTCCCATTGAAAAAGGACTTTTTTAAAAGTGCAGACTGACGTTGCATGACAGGCTAAAAGGTGTGCGGTACACCTATACCGACAAGACTTGTAATAGCAGCATTAGGGAAAAAGCAGTGTTATGGGCCATAATGCTGCTTTTTTCACTCATAACGCCAAACTCATAATCTAGCTGTTTGTGAGCAATCACTATTAAATTGTGAACAATCAAAAGCATCGAGTATAATAAAAACAATTTTAATAGATTATCATGATAAAATAAATTTACAATAAATCACTGGTTGTATGAATAAAAATTAAAATAAAAACTAATAAGAACAAATATCTATATCCCAACAAATTCTAGAACGATAAAAGTTCATGAATGTTGGCCCAAACAATATCCTCAATCGATATCCCAATTTGATATCCTAAAACAGTCACGAATAGATTAAAAGCATTTGATCAGGGGTATGGGTAAAAGTCCGCTGTTGGATACAACTTTAATTGATACGTTACGTTTTTTTGAAGTGGTTCTCAGATTCAGTGACTCTTTTTTCCCCAGAATATGAAATAGTCACTAATTTCTCCGCTCCTTCAGAATTGCGGTTCTACTACCCTTAGACATGGCATCCGCTTTGCAGCTTCCTAGGACACTGCTGTCCTCTGTTCCATGTCACATGTTGTTTTACTCACCAATCAGAAGGGTGGAATATCTGGTTTGGAGAAGAAAGTCCGTTCTTCCTGGATGACCTTTCACCACCTAAAGTTTAACATGTCTAAGACTGAGCTCCTTCTAATCCCTCCTCTAGCTCTACTCCAATTTCTGACTTTTCTATCACTGTTGGCAGCACCACTATCTCGAATAGCTCCAAAATTTGTCCGTTTCTGAGCACTGACACACTAAGCAACAAATCCACTCTCTGGTAATTACTGAAATGTAATAACCAAATGTCCTTCCTCTCGCCCACCTCTCTTCAATCCATTCTAAATGCCTGTGCCAAGTTAATCTACCTTTCCTGCCGCTCTGTATCTGCTGCCCCTCTCTGAGAGTCCCTTTACTGGTTCCCCATTAACATCAGAATTAAATTAAACATTTTCACTCTGACCTACAAAGCCCTTACCAATGCTGCCTCAATACCTGTCCTCACTAATCAATAAATATACTCCAGCCCACCCCATAAGGTCCAAGAATAACCTGCTCCTTGCATCTTCTACCATCACCTACTCCCATGCTAGAGTGCAGGAATTCTCTCGTATGGCACCAACCGACTGAAACGTACTTCCTCACACTGTCCAAACTTCCCCTGATCTGTATAATAGATATATATAGAAATATGTATTTCCAATAAAAATAACATTGTCCTGCGTGTGAAGAACATTGGAATGTGAATATGTACAGTAAATATATAGTAAAACCCATAGATACATAAATATTTATGTACACACAAAGGCCTAGATTACAAGTGGTGTGCTATTGACAGCGCAAAGCAAGCACATGATCGGGAGCTTGCAGTTGTGGTTTTAGCACCCCAAACGCAAACTAACCTAACACCTACCCCCTCTAAACTAAACCCCCTAGGTTAAAATAAAAATCTAAGTACATTTTTTTTTATTTAACCTAAATTGCCACAAATGCAATCTAACCCTACTCTACCTAACACTTAACCGCCCATCTAACCTAAGCCACCCCTCTAAACTAAATTCCCTAAGTTAAAAAACATAAAAAATTAAGTTACAATAAAATAAATAAATCTAAGTGGCAAAAAATAAAAAAACTAGTGTTTCCAAAATAAAAAAACACCATTATACCTCAAACTAAACTACATGCCCCATAAAAAAAACCTATACCCTAACACTAAAATAAATTACAATAGTCCTTAAAAGGGCATTTTGTAGGGCATTGCCCTAAAGTGATATCAGCTCTTTAAACTTTAAAAAACAAACAAAAAAAAAATACTCTACAATAAAACTAACCCTTACCCCCAAAATAACAAATCAAACTAAAAAAACTGTGCTAGAAAAGAAAAGTTAAAATAAAAAAGCCTATTCTAAAAAATAAAAAATAAAAACAAAAAATCCCTAACTAAACCCAAATGTTGTACTCACTGTTGGGAAATTTGGCTCCACTTCCACCGCCTCCGATCTGCAATCTTCTTCTACATCGGGGCCTTCTTCAGAGACAAAGAAAAGAAGATGTGGAATGGAGGCGGTTGAAGAGTCCGCCTCTGCCCCCACGAAGATGAACCCCTGGCGCCAGGAACCAGGAAGAAGAGGGCCCAATGTTGAAGAAGATTGCAGAGGCGGCGGAGGAGTCCGCCTCTGCTGCCACAAAGATGGGCCCCAGTGCCAGGAACTAGGATAGGTTTTTAGGTAGATTTTGTTATTTTGAGTGGTGGGGGTTACTTATATCGTAGAGGTTGTATTTTTTTAATTGTTTGGCGTTTTTTTAAATATAAAAGAGCTAATATCACTTTAGGGCAATGTCCTTAAAAAGGCCCTTTTAAGGTCTATTGTAATTTATTTCAGTGTTAGGATTTAGTTGTCTTATTTTTGTTTTGTGAGTTTTTTTTTATTTTATGGGGCATGTAGATTAGTGAGACTAATTACTAAATAAAGCGCACTCACAGGAATGAACGACCAGCTCAATACCATTCTTAGCCTGTTGTATGGTGATTTACAACCTGGGTGCAGCTTCTTTTTAGCCCAGTAATGCTTTTAACAGATTAGAACTTATCTGTAGTATATCAGTTTGATCCCGCCTATTACTGTCAGTCCAGCACCGAGATACCAGGCAATTCCTCTCTGAACAAGGAACACAGCAACCCCAGATGATTGTTTCGGCATGCAGATTAGTGTTAGGTATAATGGTGGTTTTTTTATTTTTGAAACTTAGATTTTTTCCTTTTATTGTAACTTAATTTTTTTTTTTGTAACTTAGGTGTTAGTTTAGTTCTAAACATATAGGGCCAGATTACAAGTCGTGCAGTAAATATAAATTTACTGTTAGTGAAAACACTTCTAGCAATATGGTTTTTCTGATTCTTGGAATCCGCTCATATTACAAGTTGAAAATATTGCTAGTGGAGTTTTGGCGTGCACATGCATCTGTTCTTCCATAGAAATCAATAGAGAAAAAAAGTTGGAAAAACTTGCAAAACGGACAAAAACGTTTAAAAAAAACTAACACCCTACCATAAGCCCCTAGCCTAATAACCCTTAATCCACCATCCCCCAACTTCGCAAACACTAAATAATACTGTTAAGCCCTAAACCACCATCCCCCACATCGCAAACTACATAAATAAACTATTAACCTCTAAACTGCCCTCCCCCCACATCGCAAACTACATAAATATACTCGTAACCCCTAATCCGCTATCCCGCCACATCGCAAACTATCTAAATAAATTATTAACCACTAAACCACCATCCCCCACAATGCACAGTAATAAACTAATAACTAAACCCCCTAACCTAACATCCCCTAACTTAACCCCAATTAAAATACCCATAAATTAAATTAAAACTATACTAACTACCTGTAAAATAAAATTTAAACCTAAGCTTACCCTAAATAAAACTAACATTACTTAACATTACAAAAAATAAAAAACCTAATATTACCAAAAAAACCCCAAAAAACTAGCCTTTACAAAAAATAAAAACCTAACATTTTCACACAAAAAATAACCTACCATTACGAAAAATAACAAAAGCTACCCTTACAGAAAATAACAAACAGACAGCCAGATTATGAGTTTTGAGCACAATAGGGAAATTAACGATCGCAGCATTTTCAGCGGTATTTCACCTCCTTATAGCGCTGGTATTATGATTTTTAAAAATGCCGGCGTTTGCAGGCAATATGGTTGCGTTGAGCTCCATACCGCACACAAATACCAGTGATGCTTTGAGCTGCTGTTACACGATTTCATCATAGACAACAATGGGGAGAGCCGGCTAAAAAAAAGCCTAACACCTGCAATCTTGGAGCGTAAAGCTCCGTAACGCAGCCCCATTGATGCCTATGGGGAATTTTTTTTTATGTTTAAACCTAACACTCTAACATAAACAACCCTAATCTGCTGCCCCCGACATCGCCGCCACCTACATTACAGTTATTAACCCTTAATCTGCTTCCCCCAAAATCGCTGCAACCTAACTACACTTATTAACCCCTAATCTGCTGCCCCCAATGTCGCCGCAACCTACATTACTGTTATTAAACCCTAATCTGCTGCCCCCAAAATCGCTGCAACCTAACTACACTTATTAACCCCTAATCTGCTGCCCCCAATGTCGCCACCACTATACTAAAATTATTAACCTCTAAACCTAACCCTAAGTCTTCTAAGTCATTTAGCTCTTTTTCTGCCCATAAATGTTTTTTTTTAAAAAACTAATATTAAAAAAAAACACCCCAAAAAATTAAAAAAACTAACTCTAACCCCAAAATTGGTACTCACCAATGATGATGAGCGGTGCTCCATCTTCATCCCGGCAATGCACCATCTTTATCTATCGCAGGTCTATCTTCCAGGCAGCGGTCCATCTTCTATTCACTGACGTCGCCATCATCATCACCAATGACCTTGCCGCTGCCACTGGGATGAAGATAGAAGATGGACCGCCATCGGGAAGAAGATGGAGCCACGATGGATGAAGATTTTTATTTTTAGTAATTTCTTTAGTTTTTGTAAGGGTAGCTTTTGTTATTTTTTGTAATTGTAAGTTATTTTTGTGTAAATCTTAGGGTTTTTTTTGTTTTTTTGTAATGTATTTATTTATGGTAAGCTTAGGTTTAAATTTTATTTTCCCGGTAAGTTTTTAATATTTTAAGGTAGTTAGTATAGTTTTAATTTAATTTATGGGTATTTTAATTGGGGTAAAGTTAGGGGGTTTTAGGCTAGGGGGTTTAGTTATTAGTGGATGGCGGTTTAGGGGGTTAATAATTTATTTAGATAGTTTGTGATGTGGTGGGATGGCGGTTTAGGGGTTAATAATTTATTTAGATAGTTTGCAATGTGGGGAGATGGTGGTTTAGGGATCAATAGTGTAGTTTATGGGTGTAAGTGTACTTTGTAATATATTTTTGTTGTGTTTTGTGAAACGTTTTAGTTTTGCAAAACACTTTACGAGAGCTCTTAGATCATGGTATGGATTCATCTGAAAAGGACTATTGCGGTAGCGCAATGGCGATTTCTCTCGCACGAAACATGTCTGCGTGAGGTCCTGACCATTGACATTGTGTCTGTTTTTACTCTGAGTGCTTTTTAGCAGCTGTTGTTAGCTGTTATGCTTTTACTCTGTTTATAATAAAATGTGAATTTTTATTGAACAAGGAGTCTTTTTGCGCTACGATGCGCTCTGCTGTTTTTGGATTTCTCTATGTTTGTGTGACGCGGCTTACAGACCGCATTCTGAACGCATCAGCTGCAGGTCTCCAGTGAATTGTGACACACCCCCTCTCCATAGCGTGCCGAATCTCAGTGTGGCTACAGGTATTGTCTTTGAGTTCTCATATTTATATTTATGCAGAGTCTCTATGTGCGCTTTTACACAGTTGTTGCTTGTAAATTTATAATATAATTCATATACGTATAAAGCTAGCTCCTATTATTAATACCACCTTAAAATGTATAAAAATGTTACGAGTAAAAAATGTTAAGTAAAAAATGTGTCGATTACAATGTTGCACTGGCCAGTGTCAATTAGTCCATACAAAATATAAGCCGTAGTATAAGTCTTGTGTATGCTTATACCCAAACAATCTTCAAATATCCAAAACCGGGGCGGCTGATCTCAGCCATTAGAACTGTTATAGTAAAACTCAATTAGTATTACTGCGTCCTTCTTATCACCTCGATACCGTAGCTCTGAAAGAACCCCAACTGGGGAGTTGTTATCGGCCATCAGGACTTGTAGCGCTCAACTGAGATCTTTGTGCCCCTCTGATTACAGTGGCACTGTACCTTTTGCGGATCCTTTTTAGGAGCAGACACAAATCTAACTGTTACTGCTTTGTGGTCTGTCCTTAATCTGCTGTGAGTAGTCATGTGATCTATAGTGACGTCACAGGGTTTGTTACTCCGATTTCCCTTGTAGTTTCTTCAGGATACCCCTCTACTTAAATAGAAGGTATATATGGCAACAGCTTTTTCTTATGTAGATGTTAATCCTTGGTTTGAAGGAGATATTTAAAGGAATGTTTGTCAGTACTCCGCTTTCTGCACTTAGTGTGAAAACACGCAGAAAGGGGACTCCAAAATTCTTGCAAAGTTTCAAAGTTCAGTATTACAATTAGGAAGTGCACAACTTCAATGCGTTTTACACCTTTTCATGGATTTTTCAAGATAAAGTTTAAAATTTGTAAAAAGTGTACAGAGATAGTTTATAAATATATCAATTCATCAAGGAAAGAAGTTTAAAGTAAAATCAAAGAGTTGAAATAGAACTATGTAGCTAGGGAAATAGTATATTAGACCTTAAAATACCTTTAAATGAATCTAATTGAGTCCATTAGGGAATAGGTTATCAAACCTATATATTAATTCTGCCTCTTTGATGAGTAATCGTTTCTCGATATCTCCCCCTCTCCAATTCTTAGATAAAATACATAATCCCCAATATTTTAAATCATTAGTGTTACTCTTATGTGTCTCCTTAAAGTGTCTATATAGATGGGTATCCTCTATCCCATGTTCAGGAGATGCTCCCTAATACGGTCTATCAAGCTTCTTTTAGTTTCCCCTAAGAATAATAATATGCAAGGCATATACTACCCCTTTTTGAGTACACCTTAAAAGATCTTTAATAATAAATTCCTCTCCTGTATTGTCTATTATGATTGATTTCTTTTTTGTACTATGATGGCATGCCTTGCATGTATGGCACGGGTAGAAACCTAGAATTTTATTCCCCATTAAATATTTATTCACAAGATTACTATTTTTCTTTCAATTTTTCATTTCACTTGGTGCTAGGATTGATCTTAAATTCTTTGTCTTTCTGAATATTATTTTCGGGTCTGCACTTAGGCCATCTCCTAATAAGGGGTCTGATTTTAACAGATGCCAGTGTTTTTTTAAAATTTTCCTTATTGTGTTGTGATCTGCACTATAATCGGTAATAAGCGAAACATCTATTATGTTACTATCTCTATTCAACATATTTTGTTTGTATACAAGAAGGGAGTCTACTCTCTATTAGTGTTTCTGGCCCTAAAAACAGCTATGTTTATATTTTTATATATTTTAAGGTGGTATTAATAGTATCTAGCTTTATACGTATATGAATTATATTATATGTATGTTAAGTTTTGGAATCTGATGCTTCAGATCTTTTACATATTTATGTGAATGTTCTAAACTTATTGTTTATTATAGCTATGGTTTATTTACAATAGCTTGATAATAGCAGTTTATTTTAGTATTAAATACTGAGAGACGTCTGAGTATATCCTTTTAACATCATATATTAATAAATTATTTCATTAATTTTGTATCTGTGTATCTCCAATTTGTATCTTAAGCATTTCTTGTTGCAACCTCATTCACTATCCATTATATAGTTTTTTAACTTCCAGCATAGAAGGTGCTGGGTTTATAAGTGGTTTGATGCTATTCTAGTATAGCTTAGCGCAAACCCACATCTCTTTAATACCTCAAACTCCACCAAGGCTTGGTTGCAAAAGTACTGGAAGTTTCTACAGTGGCCATCACAGTCACTTGACTTGAACCCCATAGAAAATCTCTGGTGGGATTTGAAAAATGTGGTTGCAGCACGCAAACCTATGAATATTACTGAACTGGAGGCCATTGCTAATGAGGAAGGGTCTAAGATTCCTCAGGAACGCTGCCAGAAGCTGGTGTCTGGCTATGCATCTTGTTTTCAGCAGGTTATGACAGCAAAAGGGTGCTCTACTAAGTACTAAAGATGCTTGCCATGAAGGGGTTGAATAATTTTGAGACTGTTTATTATCTGCACTATTTATTTTGTAGAATATATATATATACATATATATATATATATATATATATATATATATATATATATATATATATATACATACACATATTTAGACATGTATATGTATGTATATATAAAATATAGCCCTTTGTAGTCAAGCATCTTGTCATATACCATATACCTTTGAGCCATTCTAACTTTTTTTAAATTGTTATATGCATATTTTTTATCAGATAGTGTTTATATGACTGTAACTGCAATTTTCAATGCATTTATGTTGTGTTTAGTGCAACTTTTTTAACACACAACCTGAGGTTTTCAGGTGCGCTAACCCGAGGAGCATAAAATGCAATTACGCTCTTGCGATTGCATTTACTTTCAACTTTCAGTTGCGTGTACAAAGCCGATATTGATCACATGCAACAGTTAGTGCACCACTTGAAATCTAGCCCATTGAGTGATAACTGAAGATAAATTTATTGTCTACGGCTATGTGTGGCAATATAATTTTTTTCTTCCCATCAATATCACTGTCAGATGCTCACCTTCTGAGTTTCATATCACTAAAGGGGAACCTGAATGCTGCTTGAGAACGAGCCGTTTCTGCAGGTATTCAGCTAAAGAACACCACAGTTTCCCTTTGTTAATATAAAACAACTCTTATTTGTAAACTATCTTTGAGGAACTGTTATAATCCAAAATCATTTCCAACATGAGAGTATTTAAAAAATAAGAATGGTGTCTGTATACTCTCACCTGCCTACTGAATCTTCTCATTCCACCCGGTACCATGCAAGAACATCAAAATACTGAAGAAAGCAATTGGGGAGCATTTAAAAATGATGATGTTGCGCTAGACTCGGTTTAAATTAACCTGTTCCTTGCTATTGACATGCGCTGTCTCGTTATGCTAATTTGACAAGATATGCACAAGGGGTAATTTGTCATGGAAAGAAACACATGCACAGTTAACTTCAAATATGAACCTCACCATCAGGGCTGCTGATAAAGGGGCTTTGTGGTGGTGATAAACCGTATTTGGTTCATCAGTGAAGTGTGGAGACAACTGGAGGATGCCTTTCAATATGTAGTGTTACAGGGTGATGCCACCCACAGGTTTCAAGGCAAGATAAGACATTTGTTGGATGAAGGAAAGGATATAGGCATTTTCAACCAGGATACAGTTGATTTACTTTTGGTGAACCACCCAGTCACACTTATATTCAACCATCTACCAAAGGTGCATAAGTCTTTGGTAGATGTCACTGGAAGACCCATTGTAAGTAAGATTGGTTCAATTTCTTGCAGACGCACAATTATTTCTCATTTGTGGGGAAGTTCTTTATCTAGAGATGTGGGACAGCGATGGGTAACAAGTTTTTTTGTTGTTGTTTTTTCTTTATTGAGGTAAAATTTTGGCATACAAACAGGGTATTACAGCATTATACAATTGAATTATCAAATTGCTTGTAACAAGGTACATCATATGGGTTGCATATTAGGTTTGCATATGTAATAAACAATGTCTGCTATTTATAAGGTAAAAAGCAAATAATATATGCTGTTGCTGTAACAAGAAGAAAGAAAAACAGTTCAGCAACATGCCAAATACATTTTTTTAAACCTTCTTATCTTTCTAAGAGGCCACTCTTAGACCTCATATCATTTGTAATAAATAACAAAAACGGAAGCTTACCTTAATTATAGGAGACCACTTATGGGTCTCATTGTCTAGAACTCAGGTTTTAATTTTATTTTGCTGTATATTTGTTATGGAGGGGAAAAAGAGAACTATCTTTCTGGTAAGATTAGTTTAGTTTACTGGAGGAGTCTAGGATATAGGGTCAGGCTCATGGATACATCTGTTCAGTAGTTACATAGATCTAAATGTTAGTCAGTAGTTCATATATGGCATACATCTTATATAATGTAAGCTACAATTTTTCAGGGAATATGCTTAGATGATAAATGGGAACCTCTATATTAGGATTATTAATAGCCCAGCCACCTTAATTGTAGGTTTAGATGCAAAACATCTTCTTGGTAATCACTGGTTCTAGGATGGATCCCGGTATTCCGGCCGCAGACAGCGAGACCTCAATGCACTATTTCATCAAGGAGAAGTAGTGTACACACTTAAGAATAGCTGTAAAAATCAAAATAGGGTAATACTGAGGTAATTGCTGCTTCTGAAAAAGTGAAACTATGGGGCCTATTTATCAAGCCGTCAACTGCAAATACGCTGGAATTCCGCAGCGTAATTGTGGAGAGCTTGATTCGCCTTATTTATCAAAGGCTACAGACCGGCAAAAGTAGAATTTTGTGACGTAACATACGATCCGCCGGTCTCAGTCCGACACAGATCAATGCTTACATCACTACAGATGTTCTGAATGCAAATTTGGCACTATCTGACTACTTTTGCAAGGTGTAATTAGTTTAAAGATCTGTAATTTGTTTTTTATTTTCTGTAATTTAGTGGGTTTTTTTGTACTTTAGCTAATTGTATTTAATTTATTTAATTGTATTTAATTTAGTTACGGTAATTTATTTAATTGTAGTGTAGTGTTAGGTGTTAGTGTAACTTAGGTTAGGTTTTATTTTACAGGTACTTTTGTATTTATTTTAGCTAGGTAGTTATTAAATAGTTAATAACTATTTAATAACTATTCTACCTAGTTAAAATAAATACAAACTTGCCTGTAAAATAAAAATAAACCCTAAGCTAGCTACAATGTAACTATTAGTTATATTGTAGCTAGTTAGGGTTTATTTTACAGGTAAGTATTTAGTTTTAAATAGGAATAATTTAGGGAATAATAGGAATTTTATTTAGATTTATTTTAATTATATTTCAATTAGGGGGTGTTAGGGTTAGACTTAGGTTTAGGGCTTAATACATTTAGTATAGTGGCAGCCACGTTGGGGGTGGCAGATTAGGGGTTAATAAATTTAGGTAGGTGGCGGCGATGTTACGGGCAGCAGATTAGGGGTTTTGGGGAGCCAATTGGAATTAAGGTAGGAAAAATCCTATTGGCTGATGCAATCAGCCAATAGAATTGAGCTTGCATTCTATTGGCTGATTGGAACAGCCAATAGAATGCAAGCTCAATCCTATTGGCTGATTGGATCAGCCAATAAGATTGAAGTTCAATCCTATTGGCTGATCCAATCAGCCAACAGGATTTTTCCTACCTTAATTCCTATTGGCTGATAGAATCCTATTAGCCAATCGGAATTCAAGGGACGCCATCTTGGATGGTGGACTTCGTTGGAAGAGGATGCTCCGCGTCGGCTGGATTGAAGATGGACCCGCTCCGCTCCGGATGGATGAAGATAGAAGATGCCGCCTGGATGAAGACTTCTGCCCCTCTGGAGGACCTCTTCTGCCTGGATCGGATGACGACTTCTGTCCGTCTGGAGGATCACTTGTGCCCAGCTTCTTGGAGGACTTCAGCCCGGCTGGGTGAAGACGTCTCAAGGTAGGGTGATCTTCAAGGGGTTAGTGTTAGGTTTTATTAAGGGGGGATTGGATGGGTTTTAGAGTAGGGTTGGGTGTGTGGGTGGTGGGTTTTAATGTTGGGCGGTATTGTATTTTTTTTTACAGGTAAAATAGCTGATTACTTTGGGGCATTGCCCCGCAAAAAGCCCTTTTAAGGGCTATTTGTAATTTAGTATAGGGTAGGGAATTGTATTATTTTGGGGGGGCTTTTTTATTTAATTAGGGGGATTAGATTAGGTGTAATTAGTTTAAAAAAATTGTAATTATTTTTTTATTTTCTGTAATTTAGTGTTGGGTTTTATTGTTCTTTAGTTTATTTAATTTAATTGTATTTAATTGTAGGTAGTTTAGGTAATTAATTTAATGATAGTGTAGTGTTAGGTATAATTGTAATTTAGGTTAGGATTTATTTTACAGGTATATTTGTACTTATTTTAACTAGGAAGTTATTAAATAGTTAATAACTATTTAATAACTATTCTACCTAGTTAAAATAAATACAAACTTGTATACAATATAACTATTAGTTAAATTGTAGCTAGCTTAGGGTTTATTTTACAGGTAAGTATTTAGTTTTAAATAGGAATAATTTATTTAATTGTAGTAATTTTATTTCGTTTTATTTAAATTATATTTAAGTTAGGGGGGTGTTAGACTTAGGTTTAGACTTAGGTTTAGGGGTTAATAAATTTAATATAGTAGCGGCGACATTGGGGGCAGCAGATTAGGAGTTAATAAATGTAGGTAGGTGTCGGCGATGTTAGGGACGGCAGATTAGGGGTTAATAAAATTAAACTAGTGTTTGCAAGGCTGGATTGCGGCAGTTTAGGGGTTAATATATTTATTTAAGTGGTGGCGATGTCCGGTCGGTAGATTAGGGGTTAAAAACTTTATTTAAGTGTTTCCGATGTGGGGGGGGCCTCGGTTTAGGGGTTAATAGGTAGTTTATGGGTGTTAGTGTACTTATTAGCACTTTAGTTAAGAGTTTTATGTTACGGCGTTAGCCCATAAAACTCTTAACTACTGACTTTTAAATGTGGTAGGAGTCTTGACAGGAGAGGGTGTACTGCTCACTTTTTCCAAGATTTGTAATACTGGCGTTAGGTAAATCCCATGGAAAAGATAGGATACGCAATTGACATAAGGGGATTTGCGATAAGCTCGAGTCGCGGAAAAAAGTGAGCGGTACACCTGTACCTGCCAGACTCGTAATACCAGCGGGCGTTAAAAAGCAGCGTTGGGACCCCTCAACGCTGCTTTTTAAGGCTAACGCAAGACTCGTAATCTAGGCGATAGTAAGCAAATAGCTAGTAGAAATGTGAAGGAAAAACAAAGAGTGGTAGTTATAAATGTGATCTATAAATGACTACTTTAGCTACTATAACAAGTCATTGCCTAGTAAAACTGTGTACATATGAATAGGTATTGCCAGACATGGCCAGATAAAAATATTGCTATTTAGGTTATATTATCAAATGGTTATTAAATGTAAATCTAGGTTAAGTTAAGTTCTCAGAGACACGATAAAAAGTCTGTGTGGCTTTAAGTGATCAGATAGTTAGGAAGCTGTGAGGGGATCACTTCCACCTCTATGCTGGCAGCTACCCTGCTCCGGCTTTTATTGAAGGGCAGTAAGTCCCTAATAATTCAGGTTGATCACCGGATTCCCAAGAAAACAGTAGTAGATCAGTGTAATAGATGGCCCTTGCCAGTAACGCTTGGGATGTATGCTGAGCAGAAGTTCTCTTGTGTACATGGCTATTCGTCATATCTGCTGTCACGGAGCTTGATGGTGTCGCTGTGATGCTGCATTTGTTGGTTCGCTAAGAGGTAGAGTTACTTGCAATGGACTTTTTTGGCACCACAACCTCGATTGACCCATTTCCCTTTGCGGACGTCGTAGAGTCAGATGCCGGATCCTTTTGACAGCTATGTTCGGTAGGTATTATGCGCTGGGACACCAAAGTGATATAACCTGTATCTGCTGCAGGATCAGGTTCCAATCAAGTGGGTAGTTGGGATTCATAGATGGTACGGGGGTTAAACGCCATATGTAGCATCTCTTCTAGGGCAGCATGGTGGACCATGAGCAGGTAACTCAGCTCCTCCAAGATAGTGATGGCAGTTTCCATATTACTCCTCCGTATGAGATGCGGGCCTATTAAATAGGGTTGTTACAGTTTAAGCAGTGATATGCGAGATGACACTGCGAGTAACGACAGAGAATGTGCTCTGCCGGGGGTCAATTAAGATTCATGGGTTGGTGGGAACTATCCCACATCTATGGAGTTATGAACCCCTACAAGCAAAATGTGGCCTTCTAAAGGCTATATAGATGGCCTGCTATTTGTTTGGATAGGGAAGGAACGCTCAGCTCATGAATTTGTTGAATACTTTAATAACAAAATAGGGATCAGCTTTACTCGCCAATATGTGAAAACAAGCATTGATTATTTGGATGTTTACAGGAAGCCCATCTAAGGCAACTCCTTGTTACATTCAAGGAGTTGCCACCTCAAAGGAGTATTTAGGGCTGTAATGAAAGGACATTTTAGGAGAAACTGTACACATGTGGAGGACTTTAAAAGTCAATGTGGACGATCTAACTAAGCACATGGGGCGCGATCAGATATACGGCGTAGTTTTCGGCGCAAGCGAGGGAACCCGCGTCGCCCGCAGTTTCAGCTCGCAACTCGAGCTATCCAATATACGGCACCGTCAGATGCTAAACTGGCGTAAGTCGGATAAACCAGCGCCAGTGACTTACGCCACTTTAGAAACTGCCGGCGCCTACAAAACCTGACTAAAGTCTAAATCTCCCGTAACTGTCTAACACGCCTCCCAAACATAGCCCGACACGTCTAACCCTCTATCCTCTATCCCCCCTCACTATCCTAACAATAAATTTTTTTATTAACCCCTAAACCGCCGCTCCCGGACCCCGCCGCCACCTAATAAAGTTATTAACCCCTAAACCGCCGCTCCCGGACCCCGCCGCCAGCTATATTAAATCTATAACCCCCTAAAGTGAGCCCTAACACCGCCGCGATCTATGTTACCTACCCCCTAATGTGAGCTCCTACCCCGCCGCCAGCTATATTAAACTATATTAACCAGTATCTAATCCCCCTACCCCGCCGCCAACTATAGTATCTATATTAACCCCTAATCTAATCCCCCTAAAATAATTACCTCTATTACCAGCCCTTAAAAGGGCCTTTTGCGAGGCTTTGCCCCAAAGTAAACAGCTCTTTTGCCCTATAACCTGCCCTCCCTACACCCCCGCCACCTATATTAATAGTATTAACCCCTAATGTAAGCCCCTTACACCGCCGCCATCTATATTAAAATGATTAACCCCTAATTTAATCGACCTACCCCGCCGCCAGCTATATTATCTATATTAACCCTAAGTATATTATAGTTAATATAGTTATTACATTATATATATTAACTATATTAACCCTAATTATATTAGGGTTAATATAGTTAATATAGTTACTATAGTATTTATATTAACTATATTAACTCTATCTAACCCTAACACCCCTACCTAAATTCTTATTAAATAAATCTAATTCATATTATAAACTAAAATATTCCTATTTAAATCTAAATACTTACCTATAAAATAAACCCTAAGATAGCTACAATATAATTAATAATTACATTGTAGCTATGTTAGGGTTTATATTTATTTTACAGGTAAATTGTTAATTATTTTAACTAGGTATAATAGCTATTAAATAGTTATTAACTATTTAATAGCTACCTAGTTAAAATAATTACCCAATTACCTGTAAAATAAATCCTAACCTAAGTTACAAATACACCTACACTATCAATAAATTAAATAAACTACAAATATCTATCTAAAAATACAATTAAATAAACTAAACTAAATTACAAAAAAAAAAAAAACACTGGTTTTGCAGAAAGACTTTCCCTGCATTTTCAGACTCTAACTTTCATCAATACTCTCACTGAGAGGTTGACATGACTACTTAAAACTCCAGTCCTATCTCGAAGGGCAGATACCCTTTTTCAGTACTCTCCGAATCTTCTGACACTTCTCTGCCACCTCCTAAAGTGACGGAAGGCAAAGAATTACTGGGGTAATGGGGAAGTGGGGGGGATATTTAAGCCTTTGGCTGGGGTGTCTGCCTCCTCCTGGTGGCCAGGTGTTGTATTTCCCAACAGTAAGGAATGAAGCCGTGGACTCTCCCTATCTTAGGAAGGAAATATTGTATACAAAACACAGAAGATTTTCTTATTTATATATAGTATTATACTGTATATGCTGCTACATTATTTTATCCCTCACCCACAAACAAGTATTAATCCTACTAAATAAATAACACAAATTGTACACAACATATTCACAAGATTGTTCTATAAACCGGTCTATTGTTTTTTCAGCCATACTCTTGATCAATATCCCAATGGCAATGACTACTGAACAACATAAGCTATGAATCACAAGCATGAATCATATTTGGCTTATTAGCCTCAATAGAATCCCGGCAATTAGATTTGATGCTTGCTTATTGACTAAAGATGTGTAGTGCAAGAGAAAATAAAAATATGTTAGTCCAATATTGTGTTTTCACATCTGAGGATGAGTTTTCATTGTCTTGTTAACCCTTTCATGACATAGGCAATTGTTCAAGTTCTGAACGTAAACGAAACCTTGAATTTCAGCTATATGTCTTTTCAACCATAATTTACCCCTTTCACATTAAGTGCACCCACACTAATTATATATTGTTTTTTAGAGGACAGATAGGGCTTTCTTTTGGCATAAAAGATTTATTTCTCAACTATAATTTTATATAAAAAAAATCAAAGTAAGTGTGAGAAATTAAGAAATTTGAAGCTTTCCAAATGATTTTATTGTGAATATCATCATCCTGATATATGTTACTGCAATAAAACACCCATACTTGTGTTAAGCGATGTCCCATGAGTATAACGATACCCCCCATGTACAGGTTTTCTGAGTTTTCTGGAATTTACAAGGCCCAACATACGGCCTACCCATTTACATAGAAATCTGGCACATTCATTTTCTGGGCTTAAGTTGCCTTTCATACATTATAGCAGCCCAGGAATGAAAATGACCCCATCATGGCATACCATTTACAAAAGTAGACACCCTAGGGTATTCCAAAAGGGCCATGTCACGTCTTTTTGTGAAGCCCCTTAGTCACAACACCTGGCCAAATGTAGTGGTCATTTTTGTTGTATGCGTTTTTTACACAAACACTGCACTTTGGCTGTTTCTGTCATCAAGCTTTTATGTTTTACTGCTATAAAACACACATATTTGTGTTTGTCAATGTCCTACGAGTACAACAGTACCCCCCATGTACAGGTTTCACGGGGTTTACAGGAGTTACTGGGCCAAATATGGGGTCTGCCCATTTCAGTCTTTATGCATGGAAATTTGGCACCTTAATTTTCTGTGCCTATGTCCTCTTTGAGACATTATAGCAGCCCAGGAATGAAAATTACCCCATCATGGCATACCATTTTCAAAAGAAGACACCCTAGGGTATTCCAAAAGGCCCATGTCACATATTTTTGTGAAGCCCCTTAGTCACAACACCTGGCCAAATGTAATGGTGATTTTTTTTGCATGCGTTTTTTGCACAAACACTGCACTTTGGCTGTCTCTGTCATCAACCTTTTATGTTTTGCTGCTATAAAACACACATATTAGTGTTTGTCAAGGTCCTACGAGTAAAACAGTACCCCCCATGTACAGGTTTTATGGGGTTTACAGAAGTTACAGGGCCAAATATGGGGTCTGCCCATTTCAGTTTTTATGCATGGAAATTTGGCACCTTAATTTTCTGTGCCTATGTCCTCTTTAAGACGTTATAGCAGCCCAGGAATGAAAATTACCCCATCATGGCATACCATTTTCAAAAGAAGACACCCTAGGGTATTTCAAAAGGCCCATGTCACATATTTTTGTGAAGCCCCTTAGTCACAACACCTGGCCAAATGTAATGGTGATTTTTTTTGCATGCGTTTTTTGCACAAACACTGCACTTTGGCTGTCTCTGTCATCAACCTTTTATGTTTTGCTGCTATAAAACACACATATTAGTGTTTGTCAAGGTCCTACGAGTAAAACAGTACCCCCCATGTACAGGTTTTATGGGGTTTACAGAAGTTACAGGGCCAAATATGGGGTCTGCCCATTTCAGTTTTTATGCATGGAAATTTGGCACCTTAATTTTCTGTGCCTATGTCCTCTTTAAGACGTTATAGCAGCCCAGGAATGAAAATTACCCCATCATGGCATACCATTTTCAAAAGAAGACACCCTAGGGTATTTCAAAAGGCCCATGTCACATATTTTTGTGAAGCCCCTTAGTCACAACACCTGGCCAAATGTAATGGTGATTTTTTTTGCATGCGTTTTTTGCACAAACACTGCACTTTGGCTGTCTCTGTCATCAACCTTTTATGTTTTGCAGCTATAAAACACACATATTAGTGTTTGTCAAGGTCCTACGAGTAAAACAGTACCCCCCATGTACAGGTTTTATGGGGTTTACAGAAGTTACAGGGCCAAATATGGGGTCTGCCCATTTCAGTTTTTATGCATGGAAATTTGGCACCTTAATTTTCTGTGCCTATGTCCTCTTTAAGACGTTATAGCAGCCCAGGAATGAAAATTACCCCATCATGGCATACCATTTTCAAAAGAAGACACCCTAGGGTATTTCAAAAGGCCCATGTCACATATTTTTGTGAAGCCCCTTAGTCACAACACCTGGCCAAATGTAATGGTGATTTTTTTTGCATGCGTTTTTTGCACAAACACTGCACTTTGGCTGTCTCTGTCATCAACCTTTTATGTTTTGCAGCTATAAAACACACATATTAGTGTTTGTCAAGGTCCTACGAGTAAAACAGTACCCCCCATGTACAGGTTTTATGGGGTTTACAGAAGTTACAGGGCCAAATATGGGGTCTGCCCATTTCAGTTTTTATGCATGGAAATTTGGCACCTTAATTTTCTGTGCCTATGTCCTCTTTAAGACGTTATAGCAGCCCAGGAATGAAAATTACCCCATCATGGCATACCATTTTCAAAAGAAGACACCCTAGGGTATTTCAAAAGGCCCATGTCACATATTTTTGTGAAGCCCCTTAGTCACAACACCTGGCCAAATGTAATGGTGATTTTTTTTGCATGCGTTTTTTGCACAAACACTGCACTTTGGCTGTCTCTGTCATCAACCTTTTATGTTTTGCTGCTATAAAACACACATATTAGTGTTTGTCAAGGTCCTACGAGTAAAACAGTACCCCCCATGTACAGGTTTTATGGGGTTTACAGAAGTTACAGGGCCAAATATGGGGTCTGCCCATTTCAGTTTTTATGCATGGAAATTTGGCACCTTAATTTTCTGTGCCTATGTCCTCTTTGAGACATTATAGCAGCCCAGGAATGAAAATTACCCCATCATGGCATACCATTTTCAAAAGAAGACACCCTAGGGTATTTCAAAAGGCCCATGTCACATATTTTTGTGAAGCCCCTTAGTCACAACACCTGGCCAAATGTAGTGCTCCTTTTTTTTTGTATGCGTTTTTTGCACAAACACTGCCCTTTGGCTGTTTCTGTCATCAACCTTTTATGTTTTGCTGATATAAAACACACATATTTGTGTTTGTCAATGTCCTAAGAGTAAAACAGTACCCCCCATGTACAGGTTTTATGGGGTTTACAGATGTTACAGGGCCAAATATGGGATCTGCCCATTTACATAGAAAATTGGCACATTCATTTTATGGGCCTTTGTCCTCTTTGAGACATTATAGCAGCCCAGGAATGAAAATTACCCCATCGTGGCATACCATTTATAAAAGTAGACAACCCAGGGTATTGAAAAAGGACTATGTTTAGTCTTTGTTTGTAGCCACTTAGTCACAACATCTGGCCAAAGGTAATGTTCATATTTCAGTTTTAGTTTATCACAAAAACACTGCCTTTTTGCTGTTTATATCATCCTTTTATGTTTTACTGCTATAATACACCCATCTTTGTGTTCAGCGATGTCCCATGAGTACAACAATACCCCCTATGTACAGGTTTTATGTGGTTTTAGGAAGTTACAGTGCCCAATATAGGGTCTGCCAATTTGCATGGAAATTGGGCATATTGATTTTATGGACCTTTGTTGCCTTTGAGACAGTATGGCAGCGCAGGAATGAAAATTACCCCACCATGGCATACCATTTGCAAAAGTAGACAACCCAGGGTATTAAAAAAGGACTATGTTTAGTCTTTTTTTGTAGCCACTTAGTCACAAAACCTGGTCAAATTTAGTGGTCATATTTTTTTATTTGCTTTTTTCACACAGACTTTGCATGTTTTCTATTTAGATCAACATCATTATATTTTTTACTGCTATAATACACCCATATCTGTGTTCAGTGATCTCCCATGAGTGCAACAATACCCCCTATGCACAGGTTTTATGTGGTTTTAGGAAGTTACAGGGCCCAATATAGGGTCTGCATAGAAATTTGGCACATTGATTTTCTGGCCCTATGTTGCCTTTGAGACAGTATGGCAGCCCAGGAATGAAAATTACCCCCCTCATGACATACCATTTGCAAAAGTAGATAACTCAGGATATTCTAAAAGGAGTATTTTAGTTGTTTTGTATAACTTATAATGGCCTTAGAGTGGATGGGCTTAACATATAAAGGGACAGGACAAGGTCAGGGGATTTATGAAGTTAGGAATACAGAATAATAAAATAAAATAAATTAGGAACACATACAGATTGCTTTCAAATTAAAAGTTTAACTCTGTGTGATATATTCGAAAGCAATCAGTGATACAGAGGCCAGGTTGAGAGGGGCAGTCAGGGCAATGGTAACTAGAATCCCTCCTCCCTCCTTTTTTATAGCAGACTCTGCATCTTTTCTGGGGTGTTAATTTGCAGGCAGTGGGGGGGATCCTAGTGGGAAAATGCCTGCCACAGAGTCGCTCAACATTTTCAGATTGAACAGTGGGAGGATTAGGGGTCTGGTTAAACAAAATATCAGATGTTACATTTAACACAAATTCCAAAAAAGTATAAGTTTTCCCTGTGCCTGTTTTTTTGTACAGCACATATGCATTATATACTGCGATCTGCATAATATAAAAGGCTACTTTTTTGTACCAAGTTCTAGTTTTTCTTTGAATTAGATATGGCTGCAGGCACCGGTCAGCTAAATCTACCCCCCCCATGTTTTTGTTGTACTCCACAATGCACTTTGGCTTTCGGATCTGTGCAGATCTTCCCTTCACAGACACTGGCACTGTAGCTTCATCGTGCATTGTGGAGAGCATGTACACATCTTTTTTATCAGTGTACCGAAGGGCCAGTAGCTCATTGTGGCGTAAAGCTGACGTTGTGCCCCTACTTTTTTTTCCATATGTCAGCTTCTGGGGGAAACCTTTGCGATTTTTTCTTGTTGTGCCACAGGCCACGGTTTCAAAATAAAACAAAAATTTTAATAGCTCTGTGCTGGTGTAAAAATTATCGAGCCACAAATGGTACCCTTTATTTAGCAGGGGTAGTAGGAGATCCCACACAATTTTCCCACTTGTGCCAACTGAATCTGGGCAGCCAGGTGGATCCAAGTGGCTATCCTTTCCCTGGTAGATGCGAAATGCCCAGGTATACCCAGTACTGCATTCACAGAGCTTATAAAATTTTACCCCATAGCGGGACCTCTTGGATGGTATATATTGCTTGAAAAGCAATCTCCCCTTAAATTTCATGAGAGACTCATCAATGCAAATGTCCTGCTCAGGTATGTAAACTTCTTTAAATTTTTGGGACAGGTGGCTTATCAGGGGCCTTAGTTTATATAACCTGTCATGCAGGGGGTCATTTTTGGGGGGGCACTTGGTATTATCATTAAAATGGAGAAACCGCAGCAATTGTTCATATCTGTCCCTCTTCATAACCCCTGGAAAAAGAGGGGTAGCCAGGATGGGGTTCTGGCTCCAGTATGAACGAATGCTGGGTTTCTTCACAATCCCCATTATTAATGTCAGGGCCCAAAACTTTTTAATCTCTGGTATGTCAGTGGGATGCCAGGTATTTTTTCTGACATACAGAGATTGGGGATTTTTGGACAGATACTGGCTGGCATATAAATTTGTTTGAGCAACTATATGCTCAAACATAGCATCTGTCAGAATCAGTGACATATAGTTTATTGGCTCACATACTGGAACATCACTTGTTATGCCAGGAGTCTCAGTAAATTCTGGCATTTCTGGGGCAGTGAAATTTGGGGGTATCCAATTTTGGTCATTTGTGCGACGCCTCCTTTTAGGTGGCGGGCAGGGAGCACCAGCATCAGATGTATCACTCAGGGGCTCTATATCTGATGCCGTAAGGGTTGCGCTGTCAGACAGAGCAGAGAGGGTTTCACTCCCTGAATCTGCGGCAAGAATGGCATAAGCCTCTTCTGCTGAATAGCGTGCCATAAGGGATTTTTTTCAGTACAAAGTACCACTTCACCACCACCAATTACCACTTCACCTTCCCCAAAATCCCACTAAACCACCCCAATTACCACCTCCCAATTACCACCCACCTATTCCCACCCACCCTATTCCCTTTTTTTTTTTTTTTTTTTAAATTATGATTTTTTCTTTATATATATTTTTTTTTTTTTTTTTTTTTTTATAAACTAAAAAAAAAAAGGAACTGGGAAGGGTAGTGATTGGGAACAGCAGGGAAGGGGTTAATAATAACTAAAGATCCCCACAAATAAACTTTTGGGCACTGATCAAAGCCCTGACAGGCTGATCACTGTGATATTAGGCTGATCACAGTAGCAGCTCAGTGATCAGCAGCAAAAACAATATATATATATATTTGTAACCCCCACAAATAAACCCCCAACGCTTTTGATCAACACTGATCAAAGCCCTAACAGGCTAAGCAAGTTATATTAGGCTGATCACAGTAGCAGCTCTGTGATCAGCAGCAAAAAAAATATATATATTGTTTGTAACTATATTTTTTCTCCCTCTCTAGCTTTCTGCAGCACACACCAACACTAAACTGTCTTCCTCTCTCTCTCAGATCGCACTGAGAGCAGAGAGGAAGCGGATACACTTGTAACAGCCAATGATTCCACTCATTGGCTGCTACAGTGTTACAGGGGACAATCGATACACCCCCTCCATGCTGATTGGATCCTGGGGGAGTGCCAGAGGTGCTAGGCACATCCCCCAACCGGATCCACAACAAACAAAATAACGGAGGGGGCACAGGAGCTGAAAACCGTTATGCCGTTCTATTCCGTCATAACGGCTCTAAAGCCCAGTGTAATTATGACGGAATGGAACGGCATAACGGCGTTAAAAGGTTAAAGGAATACAAAATTATTGTAATTTCATTTAATAAGTCGTCATATGTAAGCTTCCTTCACAATATATTTCATGAAGGATAGTTTTTAAATTGTATATATACTAGGGTTTAAAAAGACTGATTCCACCATCACCAACTGGCTTTATTTGATAATTTTTTTAAAAAGTAGTACAAAATTGTAATGATTAGCTTATCTTTATTATTCAAAAATACATTATGTAAAAGTACAGTCTAGTCAAAAATAAACTTTTAGGATTCAGATAGGGAATGTGATTTTAAACAACTTTCCAAATTACTTTTATCATCAATTCTGCTTTGTTCTCTTGTTGTTCTTAGTTGAAGGCTAAACCTAGGAGGCTCATATGCTAATTTCTTAGTTCTTGAATGCCGCGTATTATCTGAATGCATTTTTTTACATTTTTATAACTAGAGGTCGTTAGTTCATTTGTGCCATATAGATAACATTGTGCTTATGCACGTGGAGTTACCTGATTGGCTAAAATGCAAGTCTGTCAAAAGTACTGAAATAAGAGGACAGTCTGCAGAGACTTAGATACAAGGTAATCACAGAGGTAAAAAGTATATTAACCCCTTAAGGACAAGGACATTTTTCAATTTCTTACCCTTAAGGACCAGGGCTATTTTTACATTTCTGCGGTGTTTGTGTTTAGCTGTAATTTTCCTCTTACTCATTTACTGTACCCACACATATTATATACCGTTTTTCTCGTCAATAAATGGACTTTTTAAAGATACCATTATTTTCATCATATCTTATAATTTACTATAAAAAGTTATAAAATATGATGAAAAAATTGAAATAACACACTTTTTCTATCTTTGACCCCCAAAATCTGTTACACATCTTCAACCACCAAAAAACAACCATGCTAAATAGTTTCTACATTTTGTCCTGAGTTTAGAAATACCCAATGTTTACATGTTCTTTGCTTTTTTTTGCAAGTTTTAGGGCAATAAATACAAGTAGCACTTTGCTATTTCCAAACCATTTTTTTTTTTCAAAATTAGCGATAGTTACATTGTAACACTGATATCTGTCAGGAATCCTAGAATATCCCTTTACATGTACTGTATATATTTTTTTTAGTAGACAACCCAAAGTATTGATCTACACCCGTTTTGGTATATTTTTTATGCCACCATTTCACCCCCAAATGCGATCAAATAAAAAAAATCGCTAACTTTTTCACAAACTTTTTCACAAACTTTAGGTTTCTCACTGAAATTATTTACAAACAGCTTGTGCAATTATGGCACAAATGGTTGTAAATGCTTCTCTGGGAACCCCTTTCTTTATATGGCTTTAGTTTTGCTTTTTGGTAATTAGAAGGCAGCTAAATGCCGCTGTGCACCACACTTGTATTATGCCCAGCAGTGAAGGGGTTAATTACGTAGCTTGTAGGGTTAATTTTAACTTTAGTGTAATGTAGTAGACAACCCAAAGTATTGATCTAGGCCCATTTTGGTATATTTCATGCCAACATTTCGCCGCCAAATGCGATCAAATAAAAATAAATCGTTAACTTTTTCACTAACTTTAGGTTTCTCACTGAAATTATTTACAATTAGCTTGTGCAATTATGGTACAAATGGTTGTAAATGCTTCTCTGGGATCCCCTTTGTTCAGAAATAGCAGTCATATATGGCTTCAGCGTTGCTTTTTGATAATTAGAAGGCAGCTATATGTCGCTGTGCACCACACTTGTATTATGCCCAGCAGTGAAGGGGTTAATTAGGTAGCTTGCATGGAGCTTGTAGGGTTAATTTTAGCTTTAGTGTAGAGATCAGTTTCCCACCTGAAACATCCCACCCCCTGATCCCTCCCTGACCCCTCACAAACAGCTCTTTTCCCTCCCCCATCCTACAATTGTCACCGCCAGTACTAAAATAAAAGCCTTTTTTTAAGCATTTTTTTTAAAATAAATAGTTTCTGCAGTGTAGGTTCCCCCCTAACCCCCCAACCTCCACGATCCCCAAAACAGCTCTCTTAACCTCCCCCCTCTTCCTATTTGTGGCCATTTTAGGTACTGGCAGCTGCCTGCCAGTTCCCAATTTCTTAACAAATGTGCTTTTTTTATAATTTTTTTATTTTACCCCATTTTTCCATAGTGTAGCTGCCCCCCCTCAATATCGTAGCCCCCTCCCAGATCCCCTTTCCAAACAATATTTCCCCTCTCCCTCCTCCCTCTCCGCGTGCACGCTCCCGCCCACCTTGACAGAACTAGATGGGCCACCCACCCACCTCCCTGCAGCTGCTCCCACACACCAACGATTGGCACTATCACTGACCGATGCAGAGAGAGCCACAGAGTGGACCTCTCTGCATTGGTGTGACAAAAAAGGTATTGCAGTGATGCCTCAATATCGAGGCATCACGGCAATACCTTGAAAGCGACTGGAAGTGATCACGATCGCTTCCAGACGCTTTAAACCCCTAATGACGTACAGGGTACGTCATTGGTCTTTAATAACCAGTTTGTGCATAACGTACCCTGTACGACGTGTGTCGTTAAGGGGTTAATATTTTGCTGTTATTTTCTTTGGTTGCTTATTGTTGTTTAATTTGTGTAAGGCTTTGTTTACTTTGTTGTTGTTGTTTGCATCGGTTGTTTATTGTTGTGTAATTTGTGTAAGGCTTTGTTTACTTTGTTGTCGTTTGCATTGGTTGTTTATTGTTATGTCATTTGTGTAAGGCTTTGTTTACTTTGTTATTGTTGTTTTCATTGGTTGTTTATTGTTGTGTAATGTGTAAGGCTTTGTTTACTTTGTTGTAGTTTGCATTGGTTGTTTATTGTTGTGTAATTTGTGTAAGGCTTTGTTTACTTTGTTGTTGTTTGCATTGGTTGTTTATTGTTGTGTAATTTTGTGCAATGTTTTTGTTTACTTTGTTTTTGTTTTTACTTTGGCTGTTTATTTTTGTGTAATTTTGTGTAATGTCTTGTTTTACTTTGTTGTTGTTTGCTTTGGTTGTCCATTGTGTAATTTTGTGTAATGTTTTGTTGAATTTGTTATTGTTTGCTTTTATTCTTTAATAGCTTTACTGTTTTGTTTTATGTTATATGTTGTTTTAGGTTAAGGTTATAGCTTACGGTGTTTAAGGTGTTAATAGTGTGGTGGGCTTAGTTTGAGGTGAGGGGTATGGTGTTTAAGGGGTTAATAGTGTTTGGGCTTAGGTTGTGTTGGGGGTTATGTTTCTTTAGGGGGTAATAGTGTAGGGCTGTGTAGCGGGTTTATTGGGTTGGTCTTTTTGCAATAAAAGAATAATAAATAAACAAATGTATTAAAGCTTTTAATTAATACATTCTTTCTTTATTCTTTTGATTCGTGTAGGCTGTCACTGTTTTTTTCGGTTGTGAACCGAATGCACGAAATAGGCAATGATGATGTGCGATAAGTGTAAACGGGATCATTTACATTACACCTTCATTGTAGGTAATGATGCTGCTTTGAAATGTTGCCAGCATTGCCACCCACTGAGATATATAGTAAAACACCTATCGGCGAGACTGCCTTCAAAAACTGATTTCAGCAGTTTTTAATATTTCACCAGCGAATCTCGTTTCTGAGACGGATCCCTTTTGATTATATTGGTGCATTATTGATGCTTTCATCATCAGGGATTTAGGCACATGGTGACTAGTGATGTCGCGAATAGTTCGTCGGCGAATAGTTCCCGGCGAACATAGCATGTTCGCGTTCGCCGCGGCGGGCGAACATATGCGATGTTCGATCCGCCCCCTATTCATCATCATCATCGAGTAATACTTTGACCCTGTACCTCACAGTCAGCAGGCACATTCCAGCCAATCAGCAGCAGACCCTCCCTCCCAGACCCTCCTACCTCCTGGACAGCATCCATTTTAGATTCATTCGGAAACTGCATTGTTAGTGAGAGGAGGGACAGTGTAGCTGCTGCTGATTGAATAGGGAAATCTATAGCTAGGCTAGTGTATTCATCTGATCTCTGCTGTAAGGACAGCACCCCAAAAATCCCTTTTTAGTGCTGCTTTTTTTTTTCCTGTGTAATCTAATTGCAGTTGCCTGCCTCCTAGCGTGTGTGTCAGGCTCACAACGTATTCTGTGCCCACTTGCCCAGTGCCACCACTCATATCTGGTGTAACAGTAGTGTAGATTTAAAAAAAAAACACTTTTTTGACTGTGTTAACTAATAGCAGTCAGTTTCCTTCACACGTGTGCGTTTCAGTGCCTGCCTGCCTGCCAGTGCACAGTGTCACCCCAGTGCAACTCATATATGGTGTAACAGTAGTGTAGATTTTAAAAAAAAAACACTTTTTCGACTGTGTTAAATAATAGCAGTCAGTTTCCTTCACACGTGTGCGTTTCAGTGCCTGCCTGCCTGCCAGTGCACAGTGTCACCCCAGTGCAACTCATATCTGATGTAACAGTAGTGTAGATTTAAAAAAAAACACTTTTTTGACTGTGTTAAATAATAGCAGTCAGTTACCTTCACACGTGTGCGTTTCAGTGCCTGCCTGCCAGGGCACAGTGTCACCCCAGTGCAACTCATATCTGGTGTAACAGTAGTGTATATTTAAAAAAAAATAACTTTTTTGACTGTGTTAAATAATAGCAGTCAGTTTCCTTCACACGTGTGCGTTTCAGTGCCTGCCTGCGAGGGCACAGTGTCACCCCAGTGCAACTCATATCTGGTGTAACAGTAGTGTAGATTTAAAAAAACAACACTTTTTTGACTGTGTTAAGTAATAGCAGTCAGTTTCATTCACACGTGTGCGTTTCAGTGCCTGCCTGCCAGGGCACAGTGTCACCCCAGTGCAACTCATATCTGGTGTAACAGTAGTGTAGAGTTAAAAAAAACAACACTTTTTTGACTGTGTTAAATAATAGCAGTCAGTTTCCTTCACACGTGTGTGGTTCAGTGCCTGCCAGCCAGGGCACAGTGTCACCCCAGTGCAACTCATATCTGGTGTAACAGTAGTGTAGATTTAAAAAAAAACAACACTTGTTTGACTGTGTTAAATAATAGCAGTCAGTTTCCTTCACACGTGTGCATTTCAGTGCCTGCCTGCCAGGGCACAGTGTCACCCCAGTGCAACTCATATCTGGTGTAACAGTAGTGTAGATTTAAAAAAAACAACACTTTTTCGACTGTGTTAAATAATAGCAGTCAGTTTCCTTCACACATGTGCGTTTCAGTGCCTGCCTGCCTGCCAGGGCACAGTGTCACCCCAGTGCAACTCATATCTGGTGTAACAGTAGTGTAGATTTAAAAAAAACAACACTTGTTTGACTGTGTTAAATAATAGCAGTCAGTTTCCTTCACACGTGTGCGTTTCAGTGCCTGCCTGCCAGGGCACAGTGTCACCCCAGTGCAACTCATAACTGGTGTAACAGTAGTGTAGATTTAAAAAAAAAACAACACTTTTTTGACTGTGTTCAATAATAACAGTCAGTTTCCCTCACACGTGTGTGTTTCAGTGCCTGCCAGGGCACAGTGTCACCCCAGTGCAACTCATATCTGGTGTAACAGTAGTGTACATTTAAAAAAAAAAATACAATTTTGACTGTAATAGATTGAATAGCAGTTAGTTGTCTGCAAGCGTGTGTGTCAGGCCTACAGCGTCTACTCTGCCAACTTCTGCCAGTGCACAGTGCCACTCATATCTGTTGTCACAGTAGCTTGCACGCATAGTACCACTAATCAAAAAAAAATGACAGGCAGAGGCAGGCCACCCTGCAGGGGCCGTCATGTTTGTGGTGCTGTGATTCCCTTTGGCCCTAGAATAATGCCCAGTGTTCAGAGGCCATGTACCCCAAACTCGAACAGTTCTGAGGACATAGTTGACTGGCTAACACAGGACACCCAATCTTCTACAGCTTCCGCTCGGAACCTTGACGCACCATCCTCCTCCAGCTTAGCTTTGAGCACCTCTCAAGTTACCACTCGCCCGCCTGCCGCCACCACCAACACTAGCACCACAGCCGCTTCACTTGATCTGTCAAAGGAGTTATTTACACATCAGTTGGAAGAAATGAGTGATAGTGATGTGCAACCATTATTGCCAGAGGATGTAGATAACAGGGATATGTCTCAGTCAGGCAGCATTACACACATGGACGTAACAGGGATTAAACTGATAAGAATAGTACTACTTAACACACCACTCCTATCTGGTGGCACATTAGATTGCACGCACAGTGCCCCAAATTTAAAGTACGAGGACCGACCAAGCATCTTTTTCCATCTCCCGGTTCCTAAAATCGATGCCATATACACGTCCCCTGATAGGGGACGTAACAGGGATTAAACTGATAAGAATAATACTACTTAACACACCACTCCTATCTGGTGGCACATTAGATTGCATGCGCAGTGCCCCAAATTTGAAGTAGGAGGACCGACCAAGCATCTTTTTCCATCTCCCGGTTCCTAAAATCGATGCCATATACACGTCCCCTGATAGGGAACGTAACAGTTATTAAACTGATAAGAATAGTACTACTTAACACACCACTCCTATCTGGTGGCACATTAGATTGCACGCGCAGTGCCCCAAATTTGAAGTAGGAGGACCGAGCAAGCATCTTTTTCCATCTCCCGGTTCCTAAAATCGATGCCATATACACCTCCCCTGATAGGGAACGTAACAGGGATTAAACTGATAAGAATAGTACTACTTAACACACCACTCCTATCTGGTGGCACATTAGATTGCACGCGCAGTGCCCCAAATTTGAAGTAGGAGGACCGACCAAGCATCTTTTTCCATCTCCCGGTTCCTAAAATCAATGCCATATACACCGTCATTCTAATAAACTGATTAACCCCTAAACCGCCGCTCCCGGACCCCGCCGCCACCTACATAATACCTATTAACCCCTATCCTGCCCCCCCCATACCGCCGCCACCTATAATACATTTATAAACCCCTATTCTGCCGATCCCGTACCCCGCCGCAACTAAATAAATTGTTTAACCCCTAAACCGCCGCTCCCGGACCCCTCCGCAACCTATATTAAACTTATTAACCCCTAATCTGCCCCCTCTACACCGTCGCCACCTATAATAAATGTATTATCTCCTATCCTGCCCCCCCTATACCGCCGCCATCTATATTAAACTAATTAACCCCTAAGTCTAACCCTAATGTGACAACCCCCCTAACTTAAATATTATTATTAACTAAATTAATCCTATTTAAAACTAAATACTTACCTATAAAATAAACCCTAATATAGCTACAATCTAACTAATAATTATATTGTAGCTATTTTAGGATTTATTTTTATTTTACAGGCAAATTTCAATTTATTTTAACTAGGCACAATAGCTATTAAATAGTTATTAACTATTTAATAGCTACCTAGTTAAAATAAAGACAAATTTACCTGTAAAATAAAAACTAACCTAAGTTACAATTATACCTAACACTACACTATCATTAACTAAATTATTCATATTTAAAACTAAATACTTACCTGTAAAATAAACCCTAAGATAGCTACAATGTAATTAATAATTACATTGTAGCTATTTTAGGATTTATATTTATTTTACAGGTAACTTTGTATTTATTTTAACTAGGTAGAATAGTTATTAAATAGTTATTAACTATTTATTAACTACCTAGCTAAAAGAAATACAAAATTACCTGTAAAATAAATCCTAAACTATGTTACAATTAAACCTAACACTACACTATGATTAAATAAATTAAATGAATAATCTACAAATACTTACAATTAAATACAATTAAATAAACTAACTAAAGTACAAAAAATAAAAAAAAATAAGTTACAAAAAATAAAAAAATATTACAAGATTTTTAAGCTAATTACACCTAATCTAGCCCCCAATAAAAAAAAACTAATAAAAAAAACTAATAAAAAAACTAAAACTAAATAAAAAACTAATAAAAGCATGCATACCAATCTGAAGGAAAAAAAAATCAGAATGACATCATCTTACTGCAGTTTAACTTGTGTTTGCTTCTAGTTTTGTATATATTGTGTGTTTTTTTTGTTTCTTTGTTTGTTTTTAAATACACCTAATATAAATGTAAAAAAATGTATTCCTTAATATGTTTCTATAATAAAGAAAAATAAAGTATATAATGAACACACAATATATGCAATATATATATATATGTCTAAAAAAATGAGAAAGAAAGCGCACAAAGGCACCTACATAGTGCAAATCAATTTAATTTAAACAATAATACAGGGGTATATTAAAACTGCTCCCCGTAGGGTATCTACTCACAAGAGTCAACCTCAAACTTGTGAGGTATGTTTGAGCATGTAGTTTGAAAGTTCCGCTCAGAACCGCTTGCTATGAAAGTGCTTAATCAAAGAAGTCAGGACAAATCCAACCTGAATGCCGGGTGTCGCTGTCTGTAACTCGAGATCTGGACAAGTATTTCTCCCGGCCTCTTATTCCACTCACATCCCTTTTTGGTAGGAGTTTTTTTGGGATACAATCTTTCTTGAGCAAAATGGTCCGTGCAGATACAAACACAGCTGATCGCAAATAGTGCTGGCAGAATGGTGAACCGCTGAGGGAGAGAGCTGAGATCCCAGGAACAATTAATGAGGATTCAGAATTCAGTCTGTGCTGATCCAAAGTGAGGCTAGAGTGATGATTCTCAGTAGTATCAAATTACCTCCGAGGTACTGAGAATCATCACTCTAGCCTCACTTTGGATCAGCACAGACTGAATTCTGAATCCTCATTAATTGTTCCTGGGATCTCAGCTCTCTCCCTCAGCGGTTCACCATTCTGCCAGCACTATTTGCGATCAGCTGTGTTTGTATCTGCACGGACCATTTTGCTCAAGAAAGATTGTATCCCAAAAAAACTCCTACCAAAAAGGGATGTGAGTGGAATAAGAGGCCGGGAGAAATACTTGTCCAGATCTCGAGTTACAGACAGCGACACCCGGCATTCAGGTTGGATTTGTCCTGACTTCTTTGATTAAGCACTTTCATAGCAAGCGGTTCTGAGCGGAACTTTCAAACTACATGCTCAAACATACCTCACAAGTTTGAGGTTGACTCTTGTGAGTAGATACCCTACGGGGAGCAGTTTTAATATACCCCTGTATTATTGTTTAAATTAAATTGATTTGCAACTTTCCAAATTACTTTTATCATCAATTCTGCTTTGTTCTCTTGTTGTTCTTAGTTGAAGGCTAAACCTAGGAGGCTCATATGCTAATTTCTTAGTTCTTGAATGCCGCGTATTATCTGAATGCATTTTTTTACATTTTTATAACTAGAGGTCGTTAGTTCATTTGTGCCATATAGATAACATTGTGCTTATGCACGTGGAGTTACCTGATTGGCTAAAATGCAAGTCTGTCAAAAGTACTGAAATAAGAGGACAGTCTGCAGAGACTTAGATACAAGGTAATCACAGAGGTAAAAAGTATATTAACCCCTTAAGGACAAGGACATTTTTCAATTTCTTACCCTTAAGGACCAGGGCTATTTTTACATTTCTGCGGTGTTTGTGTTTAGCTGTAATTTTCCTCTTACTCATTTACTGTACCCACACATATTATATACCGTTTTTCTCGTCAATAAATGGACTTTTTAAAGATACCATTATTTTCATCATATCTTATAATTTACTATAAAAAGTTATAAAATATGATGAAAAAATTGAAATAACACACTTTTTCTATCTTTGACCCCCAAAATCTGTTACACATCTTCAACCACCAAAAAACAACCATGCTAAATAGTTTCTACATTTTGTCCTGAGTTTAGAAATACCCAATGTTTACATGTTCTTTGCTTTTTTTTGCAAGTTATAGGGCAATAAATACAAGTAGCACTTTGCTATTTCCAAACCATTTTTTTTTTTCAAAATTAGCGATAGTTACATTGTAACACTGATATCTGTCAGGAATCCTAGAATATCCCTTTACATGTACTGTATATATTTTTTTTAGTAGACAACCCAAAGTATTGATCTACACCCGTTTTGGTATATTTTTTATGCCACCATTTCACCCCCAAATGCGATCAAATAAAAAAAATCGCTAACTTTTTCACAAACTTTTTCACAAACTTTAGGTTTCTCACTGAAATTATTTACAAACAGCTTGTGCAATTATGGCACAAATGGTTGTAAATGCTTCTCTGGGAACCCCTTTCTTTATATGGCTTTAGTTTTGCTTTTTGGTAATTAGAAGGCAGCTAAATGCCGCTGTGCACCACACTTGTATTATGCCCAGCAGTGAAGGGGTTAATTACGTAGCTTGTAGGGTTAATTTTAACTTTAGTGTAATGTAGTAGACAACCCAAAGTATTGATCTAGGCCCATTTTGGTATATTTCATGCCAACATTTCGCCGCCAAATGCGATCAAATAAAAATAAATCGTTAACTTTTTCACTAACTTTAGGTTTCTCACTGAAATTATTTACAATTAGCTTGTGCAATTATGGTACAAATGGTTGTAAATGCTTCTCTGGGATCCCCTTTGTTCAGAAATAGCAGTCATATATGGCTTCAGCGTTGCTTTTTGATAATTAGAAGGCAGCTATATGTCGCTGTGCACCACACTTGTATTATGCCCAGCAGTGAAGGGGTTAATTAGGTAGCTTGCATGGAGCTTGTAGGGTTAATTTTAGCTTTAGTGTAGAGATCAGTTTCCCACCTGAAACATCCCACCCCCTGATCCCTCCCTGACCCCTCACAAACAGCTCTTTTCCCTCCCCCATCCTACAATTGTCACCGCCAGTACTAAAATAAAAGCCTTTTTTTAAGCATTTTTTTTAAAATAAATAGTTTCTGCAGTGTAGGTTCCCCCCTAACCCCCCAACCTCCACGATCCCCAAAACAGCTCTCTTAACCTCCCCCCTCTTCCTATTTGTGGCCATTTTAGGTACTGGCAGCTGCCTGCCAGTTCCCAATTTCTTAACAAATGTGCTTTTTTTATAATTTTTTTATTTTACCCCATTTTTCCATAGTGTAGCTGCCCCCCCTCAATATCGTAGCCCCCTCCCAGATCCCCTTTCCAAACAATATTTCCCCTCTCCCTCCTCCCTCTCCGCGTGCACGCTCCCGCCCACCTTGACAGAACTAGATGGGCCACCCACCCACCTCCCTGCAGCTGCTCCCACACACCAACGATTGGCACTATCACTGACCGATGCAGAGAGAGCCACAGAGTGGCCCTCTCTGCATTGGTGTGACAAAAAAGGTATTGCAGTGATGCCTCAATATCGAGGCATCACGGCAATACCTTGAAAGCGACTGGAAGTGATCACGATCGCTTCCAGACGCTTTAAACCCCTAATGACGTACAGGGTACGTCATTGGTCTTTAATAACCAGTTTGTGCATAACGTACCCTGTACGACGTGTGTCGTTAAGGGGTTAATATTTTGCTGTTATTTTCTTTGGTTGCTTATTGTTGTTTAATTTGTGTAAGGCTTTGTTTACTTTGTTGTTGTTGTTTGCATCGGTTGTTTATTGTTGTGTAATTTGTGTAAGGCTTTGTTTACTTTGTTGTCGTTTGCATTGGTTGTTTATTGTTATGTCATTTGTGTAAGGCTTTGTTTACTTTGTTATTGTTGTTTTCATTGGTTGTTTATTGTTGTGTAATGTGTAAGGCTTTGTTTACTTTGTTGTAGTTTGCATTGGTTGTTTATTGTTGTGTAATTTGTGTAAGGCTTTGTTTACTTTGTTGTTGTTTGCATTGGTTGTTTATTGTTGTGTAATTTTGTGCAATGTTTTTGTTTACTTTGTTTTTGTTTTTACTTTGGCTGTTTATTTTTGTGTAATTTTGTGTAATGTCTTGTTTTACTTTGTTGTTGTTTGCTTTGGTTGTCCATTGTGTAATTTTGTGTAATGTTTTGTTGAATTTGTTATTGTTTGCTTTTATTCTTTAATAGCTTTACTGTTTTGTTTTATGTTATATGTTGTTTTAGGTTAAGGTTATAGCTTACGGTGTTTAAGGTGTTAATAGTGTGGTGGGCTTAGTTTGAGGTGAGGGGTATGGTGTTTAAGGGGTTAATAGTGTTTGGGCTTAGGTTGTGTTGGGGGTTACGTTTCTTTAGGGGGTAATAGTGTAGGGCTGTGTAGCGGGTTTATTGGGTTGGTCTTTTTGCAATAAAAGAATAATAAATAAACAAATGTATTAAAGCTTTTAATTAATACATTCTTTCTTTATTCTTTTGATTCGTGTAGGCTGTCACTGTTTTTTTCGGTTGTGAACCGAATGCACGAAATAGGCAATGATGATGTGCGATAAGTGTAAACGGGATCATTTACATTACACCTTCATTGTAGGTAATGATGCTGCTTTGAAATGTTGCCAGCATTGCCACCCACTGAGATATATAGTAAAACACCTATCGGCGAGACTGCCTTCAAAAACTGATTTCAGCAGTTTTTAATATTTCACCAGCGAATCTCGTTTCTGAGACGGATCCCTTTTGATTATATTGGTGCATTATTGATGCTTTCATCATCAGGGATTTAGGCACATGGTGACTAGTGATGTCGCGAATAGTTCGTCGGCGAATAGTTCCCGGCGAACATAGCATGTTCGCGTTCGCCGCGGCGGGCGAACATATGCGATGTTCGATCCGCCCCCTATTCATCATCATCATCGAGTAATACTTTGACCCTGTACCTCACAGTCAGCAGGCACATTCCAGCCAATCAGCAGCAGACCCTCCCTCCCAGACCCTCCTACCTCCTGGACAGCATCCATTTTAGATTCATTCGGAAACTGCATTGTTAGTGAGAGGAGGGACAGTGTAGCTGCTGCTGATTGAATAGGGAAATCTATAGCTAGGCTAGTGTATTCATCTGATCTCTGCTGTAAGGACAGCACCCCAAAAATCCCTTTTTAGTGCTGCTTTTTTTTTTCCTGTGTAATCTAATTGCAGTTGCCTGCCTCCTAGCGTGTGTGTCAGGCTCACAACGTATTCTGTGCCCACTTGCCCAGTGCCACCACTCATATCTGGTGTAACAGTAGTGTAGATTTAAAAAAAAAACACTTTTTTGACTGTGTTAACTAATAGCAGTCAGTTTCCTTCACACGTGTGCGTTTCAGTGCCTGCCTGCCTGCCAGTGCACAGTGTCACCCCAGTGCAACTCATATATGGTGTAACAGTAGTGTAGATTTTAAAAAAAAAACACTTTTTCGACTGTGTTAAATAATAGCAGTCAGTTTCCTTCACACGTGTGCGTTTCAGTGCCTGCCTGCCTGCCAGTGCACAGTGTCACCCCAGTGCAACTCATATCTGATGTAACAGTAGTGTAGATTTAAAAAAAAACACTTTTTTGACTGTGTTAAATAATAGCAGTCAGTTACCTTCACACGTGTGCGTTTCAGTGCCTGCCTGCCAGGGCACAGTGTCACCCCAGTGCAACTCATATCTGGTGTAACAGTAGTGTACATTTAAAAAAAAATAACTTTTTTGACTGTGTTAAATAATAGCAGTCAGTTTCCTTCACACGTGTGCGTTTCAGTGCCTGCCTGCGAGGGCACAGTGTCACCCCAGTGCAACTCATATCTGGTGTAACAGTAGTGTAGATTTAAAAAAACAACACTTTTTTGACTGTGTTAAGTAATAGCAGTCAGTTTCATTCACACGTGTGCGTTTCAGTGCCTGCCTGCCAGGGCACAGTGTCACCCCAGTGCAACTCATATCTGGTGTAACAGTAGTGTAGAGTTAAAAAAAACAACACTTTTTTGACTGTGTTAAATAATAGCAGTCAGTTTCCTTCACACGTGTGTGGTTCAGTGCCTGCCAGCCAGGGCACAGTGTCACCCCAGTGCAACTCATATCTGGTGTAACAGTAGTGTAGATTTAAAAAAAAACAACACTTGTTTGACTGTGTTAAATAATAGCAGTCAGTTTCCTTCACACGTGTGCATTTCAGTGCCTGCCTGCCAGGGCACAGTGTCACCCCAGTGCAACTCATATCTGGTGTAACAGTAGTGTAGATTTAAAAAAAACAACACTTTTTCGACTGTGTTAAATAATAGCAGTCAGTTTCCTTCACACATGTGCGTTTCAGTGCCTGCCTGCCTGCCAGGGCACAGTGTCACCCCAGTGCAACTCATATCTGGTGTAACAGTAGTGTAGATTTAAAAAAAACAACACTTGTTTGACTGTGTTAAATAATAGCAGTCAGTTTCCTTCACACGTGTGCGTTTCAGTGCCTGCCTGCCAGGGCACAGTGTCACCCCAGTGCAACTCATAACTGGTGTAACAGTAGTGTAGATTTAAAAAAAAACAACACTTTTTTGACTGTGTTCAATAATAACAGTCAGTTTCCCTCACACGTGTGTGTTTCAGTGCCTGCCAGGGCACAGTGTCACCCCAGTGCAACTCATATCTGGTGTAACAGTAGTGTACATTTAAAAAAAAAAATACAATTTTGACTGTAATAGATTGAATAGCAGTTAGTTGTCTGCAAGCGTGTGTGTCAGGCCTACAGCGTCTACTCTGCCAACTTCTGCCAGTGCACAGTGCCACTCATATCTGTTGTCACAGTAGCTTGCACGCATAGTACCACTAATCAAAAAAAAATGACAGGCAGAGGCAGGCCACCCTGCAGGGGCCGTCATGTTTGTGGTGCTGTGATTCCCTTTGGCCCTAGAATAATGCCCAGTGTTCAGAGGCCATGTACCCCAAACTCGAACAGTTCTGAGGACATAGTTGACTGGCTAACACAGGACACCCAATCTTCTACAGCTTCCGCTCGGAACCTTGACGCACCATCCTCCTCCAGCTTAGCTTTGAGCACCTCTCAAGTTACCACTCGCCCGCCTGCCGCCACCACCAACACTAGCACCACAGCCGCTTCACTTGATCTGTCAAAGGAGTTATTTACACATCAGTTGGAAGAAATGAGTGATAGTGATGTGCAACCATTATTGCCAGAGGATGTAGATAACAGGGATATGTCTCAGTCAGGCAGCATTACACACATGGACGTAACAGGGATTAAACTGATAAGAATAGTACTACTTAACACACCACTCCTATCTGGTGGCACATTAGATTGCACGCACAGTGCCCCAAATTTAAAGTACGAGGACCGACCAAGCATCTTTTTCCATCTCCCGGTTCCTAAAATCGATGCCATATACACGTCCCCTGATAGGGGACGTAACAGGGATTAAACTGATAAGAATAATACTACTTAACACACCACTCCTATCTGGTGGCACATTAGATTGCATGCGCAGTGCCCCAAATTTGAAGTAGGAGGACCGACCAAGCATCTTTTTCCATCTCCCGGTTCCTAAAATCGATGCCATATACACGTCCCCTGATAGGGAACGTAACAGTTATTAAACTGATAAGAATAGTACTACTTAACACACCACTCCTATCTGGTGGCACATTAGATTGCACGCGCAGTGCCCCAAATTTGAAGTAGGAGGACCGAGCAAGCATCTTTTTCCATCTCCCGGTTCCTAAAATCGATGCCATATACACCTCCCCTGATAGGGAACGTAACAGGGATTAAACTGATAAGAATAGTACTACTTAACACACCACTCCTATCTGGTGGCACATTAGATTGCACGCGCAGTGCCCCAAATTTGAAGTAGGAGGACCGACCAAGCATCTTTTTCCATCTCCCGGTTCCTAAAATCAATGCCATATACACCGTCATTCTAATAAACTGATTAACCCCTAAACCGCCGCTCCCGGACCCCGCCGCCACCTACATAATACCTATTAACCCCTATCCTGCCCCCCCCATACCGCCGCCACCTATAATACATTTATAAACCCCTATTCTGCCGATCCCGTACCCCGCCGCAACTAAATAAATTGTTTAACCCCTAAACCGCCGCTCCCGGACCCCGCCGCAACCTATATTAAACTTATTAACCCCTAATCTGCCCCCTCTACACCGTCGCCACCTATAATAAATGTATTATCTCCTATCCTGCCCCCCCTATACCGCCGCCATCTATATTAAACTAATTAACCCCTAAGTCTAACCCTAATGTGACAACCCCCCTAACTTAAATATTATTATTAACTAAATTAATCCTATTTAAAACTAAATACTTACCTATAAAATAAACCCTAATATAGCTACAATCTAACTAATAATTATATTGTAGCTATTTTAGGATTTATTTTTATTTTACAGGCAAATTTCAATTTATTTTAACTAGGCACAATAGCTATTAAATAGTTATTAACTATTTAATAGCTACCTAGTTAAAATAAAGACAAATTTACCTGTAAAATAAAAACTAACCTAAGTTACAATTATACCTAACACTACACTATCATTAACTAAATTATTCATATTTAAAACTAAATACTTACCTGTAAAATAAACCCTAAGATAGCTACAATGTAATTAATAATTACATTGTAGCTATTTTAGGATTTATATTTATTTTACAGGTAACTTTGTATTTATTTTAACTAGGTAGAATAGTTATTAAATAGTTATTAACTATTTATTAACTACCTAGCTAAAAGAAATACAAAATTACCTGTAAAATAAATCCTAAACTATGTTACAATTAAACCTAACACTACACTATGATTAAATAAATTAAATGAATAATCTACAAATACTTACAATTAAATACAATTAAATAAACTAACTAAAGTACAAAAAATAAAAAAAAATAAGTTACAAAAAATAAAAAAATATTACAAGATTTTTAAGCTAATTACACCTAATCTAGCCCCCAATAAAAAAAAACTAATAAAAAAAACTAATAAAAAAACTAAAACTAAATAAAAAACTAATAAAAGCATGCATACCAATCTGAAGGAAAAAAAAATCAGAATGACATCATCTTACTGCAGTTTAACTTGTGTTTGCTTCTAGTTTTGTATATATTGTGTGTTTTTTTTTGTTTCTTTGTTTGTTTTTAAATACACCTAATATAAATGTAAAAAAATGTATTCCTTAATATGTTTCTATAATAAAGAAAAATAAAGTATATAATGAACACACAATATATGCAATATATATATATATGTCTAAAAAAATGAGAAAGAAAGCGCACAAAGGCACCTACATAGTGCAAATCAATTTAATTTAAACAATAATACAGGGGTATATTAAAACTGCTCCCCGTAGGGTATCTACTCACAAGAGTCAACCTCAAACTTGTGAGGTATGTTTGAGCATGTAGTTTGAAAGTTCCGCTCAGAACCGCTTGCTATGAAAGTGCTTAATCAAAGAAGTCAGGACAAATCCAACCTGAATGCCGGGTGTCGCTGTCTGTAACTCGAGATCTGGACAAGTATTTCTCCCGGCCTCTTATTCCACTCACATCCCTTTTTGGTAGGAGTTTTTTTGGGATACAATCTTTCTTGAGCAAAATGGTCCGTGCAGATACAAACACAGCTGATCGCAAATAGTGCTGGCAGAATGGTGAACCGCTGAGGGAGAGAGCTGAGATCCCAGGAACAATTAATGAGGATTCAGAATTCAGTCTGTGCTGATCCAAAGTGAGGCTAGAGTGATGATTCTCAGTAGTATCAAATTACCTCCGAGGTACTGAGAATCATCACTCTAGCCTCACTTTGGATCAGCACAGACTGAATTCTGAATCCTCATTAATTGTTCCTGGGATCTCAGCTCTCTCCCTCAGCGGTTCACCATTCTGCCAGCACTATTTGCGATCAGCTGTGTTTGTATCTGCACGGACCATTTTGCTCAAGAAAGATTGTATCCCAAAAAAACTCCTACCAAAAAGGGATGTGAGTGGAATAAGAGTCCGGGAGAAATACTTGTCCAGATCTCGAGTTACAGACAGCGACACCCGGCATTCAGGTTGGATTTGTCCTGACTTCTTTGATTAAGCACTTTCATAGCAAGCGGTTCTGAGCGGAACTTTCAAACTACATGCTCAAACATACCTCACAAGTTTGAGGTTGACTCTTGTGAGTAGATACCCTACGGGGAGCAGTTTTAATATACCCCTGTATTATTGTTTAAATTAAATTGATTTGCACTATGTAGGTGCCTTTGTGCGCTTTCTTTCTCATTTTTTTAGATTTCTACCTTACTCCGTGAGATTCCGGAGGATTAATAAGATACAGCAGCCGACACCTACAATTGATCTGCACTATTACGTGGGATCCAACCAACTTATCCTTTTTATTGTGATTTATTATCTTATCATTATATATTTCATTCTGTTATATATTTTCAATGAATCAATATTATTTGATTATTTGAATGTTTTGATTTTGGCATCATCCAGATATTTATATTGTATTTTAAAAAAATAGGTTTATTTAGAGCGCAGTTCTGTGTTTTGAAAGAGAGGTTTTTTAACCCTTTGACATACACGCTTTTTTTGTTTCATATATATATATGTGTGTATATATATATATATATATATATATATATATATATATATATATATATATATATATATATATGTGTATATATATATATATATATATATATATATATATATATATATATATATATATATATATAAATGTAGCAGGAAAAGCACTCACTGGACTTCAGACTTCAAATGTGACAACAAAATTTATTGAATGTGACGTTTCGGGACTTCACACGTCCCTTCCTCTGACGTGTGAAGTCCCGAAACATCACATTCAATAAATTTTGTTGTCACATTTGAAGTCTGAAGTCCAGTGAGTGCTTTTCCTGCTACATTTTTTGAATTTTTTGAAAGCACCCTGGCAGGTGAACGGTTGGTGGGAGTGCATATGCCTATGAACTTTCTTTAAAGTTGAAATTTGTGACGTAACATACGATCCGCCGGTCTCAATCCAACACAGATCGATGCTTAGGTCATTACAGATGTTCCGAATACAAATTCGGCACTATCTGACAACTTTTGCTAGTTATCAAAGTTCTAACAGGTACGCTCGCCACTATTCCGGCCCAGCGTACCTGCTTTTCAATCCGCCACCCTGGAGGCCACTGATGCCATAGAAATCAATGGGAGTCTGAAAGCAGCGAAAGCTTATGTTCAATGCTGCCAGATATCCCATTGATTTCTATGCTAGAATAAAAGTTACGTTTACACCTAACTCCCTAACATAAACCCTGAGTCTAAACACCCCTAATCTGCCGTACCGACATCGCCGCCACCTACATAATGTTATTAACCCCTATTCAGCCGCTCCCTGACACCGCCGCAACTAAATAAAGTTATTAACCCCTATCCCGCCACTCCCCGGACCCTGCCGCAACTAAATAAATGTATTAACCCCTAAACCGCCACTCCCGGACCCCGCCGCAACTAAATAAATGTATTAACCCCTAAACCGCCAGCCCCCCACATTGCCATAAACTAAATTAAGCTATTAACCCCTTAACCTAACAACCCGCTAACTTTACATTAAATATTAACTCATCCCTATCTTATAATAAATTTAAACTTACCTTTAGAATTAAAATAAACTATATTAAACTATTAATTAACCTACCCTAACTATTACACTACAATTACATTAAACTATATTAAACTAGTAATTAACCTACCCTAACTATTATACTAAAATTACATTAAACTAACAAATTAACTATATTACATATTTAAAAACCTAACCCGACTCAAATTATTTAAACCCACTATTAAATATTACTAAGTTACAAAAAACTAACAACTAAGTTACACAAAATAAAAAACACTAAGTTACAAAAAACTAACAACTAAGTTACACAAAATAAAAAAACACTGTTACACAAAATAAAAAACACTAAGTTACACAAAATAAAAAATAAATTATCAAATATTTAAACTAATTACACCTAATCTAAAAGCCCTATGAAAATAAAAAAGCCCCCCCAAAATAAATAAAAAAACACTAGCCTACAATAAACTACCAATGGCCCTTAAAAGGGCCTTTGCGGGGCATTGCCCCAAATAAATCAGCTCTTTTACCTGTAAAGAAAAATACAAATACCCCCCAACAGTAAAACCCACCACCCACACAACCAACCCCCCAAATAAAAACCTATCTAAAAAACCTAAGCTCCCCATTGCCCTGAAAAGGGCATTTGGATGGGCATTGCCCTTAAAAGGGCATTTAGCTCTTTTTCCACCCAAAATCCCTAACCTAAAAATAAAACCCACCCAATAAACCTTTAAAAAAACCTAACACTAACCCCCGAAGATCCACTTACTGATTTTGAAGACTCGACATCCATCCTCAACGAAGCGGCAGAAGTCCTCAGCGAAGCCGGCAGAAGTCTTCATCCAAGCGGGCCGAAGTTTTCATCCAAGCCGGCAGAAGTCTTCATCCAGACGGCATCTCATATCTTCATCCATCCGGCGTGGTCGGCTCCATCTTGAAGATATCCGGCACGGAGCATCCTCTTCTTCGGACGTCTTCTGAACAATAAAGTTTCCCTTTAAATTACGTAATCCAAGATGGCGTCCCTTAGATTCCGATTGGCTGATAGAATTCTATCAGCCAATCGGAATTAAGGTGGGAAAAATCCAGGATTGAGCTAATAGAATCCAGGAATAGCCAATACAATGCAGGCTCAATCCAATTGGCTGATTGGATCAGCCAATAGGATGAAAGCTCAATCCTATTGGCTGATTGCAACAGCCAATAGGATTTTTTCCACCTTAATTCCGATTGGCTGATAGAATTCTATCAGCCAATCGGAATCTAAGGGATGCCATCTTGGATGACGTCATTTAAAGGGAAACTTCGTTGTTCAGAAGACGTCGGAAGAAGAGGATGCTCCACGCCTTATGTCTAGAAGATGGAGCCGCTCCACGCCGGATGGATGAAGATAGAAGATGCTGTCTGGATGAAGACTTCTGCCGGCTTGGATGAAGACTTTGCCCGCTTGGATGAAGACTTCTGCCGGCTTCGCTAAGGACTTCTGCTGCTTCGTTGAGGATGGATGTCGGGTCTTCAAAAACTGTAAGTGTATCTTCGGGGGTTAGTGTTAGTTTTTTTAAGGGTTTATTGGTGGGTTTTATTTTTAGGTTAGGGACTTTGGATGGAAAAAGAGCTAAATGCCCTTTTAAGGGCAATGCCCAAACAAATGCCTTTTTCAGGGCAATGGGGAGATTAGGTTTTTTAGATAGGTTTTTATTTGGGGGGTTTGGTTGTGTGGGTGGTGGGTTTTACTGTTGGGGGGTATTTGTATTTTTTTTTTACAGGTAAAAGAGCTGATTTATTTGGGGCAATTGGTAGTTTATTGTAGGCTAGACGTTTTTTTATTTTCATAGGTCTATTAGATTAGGTGTAATTAGTTTAAATATTTGATAATTTATTTTTTATTTTGTGTAATTTAGTGTTTTTTATTTTGTGTAACTTAGTTGTTAGTTTTTTGTAACTTAGTGTTTTTTATTTTGTGTAACTTAGTTGTTAGTTTTTTGTAACTTAGTAATTCTTTATTGTAGATTTAAATAACTTGAGTAGGGTTAGGTGTTTATATATGTAATATAGTTAATTTGATTGTTAGTTTAACCCCTTAATGACCGGACCATTTTTCAATTTTCTTACCCTTAATGACAATGGCTATTTTTACGTTTCTGCAGTGTTTGCGTTTAGCTGTAATTTTTCTCTTACTCGTTTACTGTACCCACACATATTATATACCATTTTTCTCGTCATTAAATGGACTTTCTAAAGATACCATTATTTTCATCATATCTTATAATTTACTAAAAAAAATTATAAAATATGAGGAAAAAATGGAAAAAAACACACTTTTTCTAACTTTGACCCCCAAAATCTGTTACACATCTACAATCACCAAAAAACACCCATGCTAAATAGTTTATAAACTTTGTCCTGAGTTTAGAAATACCCAATGTTTACACGTTCTTTGCTTTTTTTGCAATTTATGGGGCAATAAATACAAGTAGCACTTTGCTATTTCCAAACCACTTTTTTTCAAAATTAGCGCTAGTTACTTTGGAACCCTGATATCTGTCAGGAATACCTGAATATCCCTTGACATGTATATATTTTGTTTTAGAAGACATCCCAAAGTATTGATCTAGGCCCATTTTGGTATATTTCATGCCACCATTTCACCGCCAAATGCGATAAAAAAAAAAAAGTTCACTTTTTCACAAATTTTGTCACAAACTTTAGGTTTCCCACTGAAATTATTTACAAACAGCTTCTGCAATTATGGCACAAATGGTTGTAAATGCTTCTCTGGGATCCCCTTTTTCAGAAATAACAGACTTATATGGCTTTGGGGTTGCTTTTTGGTAATTAGAAGGCCGCTAAATGCCACTGCGCACCACACGTGTTTTATGCCCAGGAGTGAAGGGGTTAATTAGGGAGCTTGTAGGGAGCTTGTAGGGTTAATTTTAGCTTTAGTGTAGTGTAGTAGATAACCCCAAGTATTGATCTAGGCCCATTTTGGTATATTTTATGCCACCATTTCACCGCCAAATGCGAGCAAATAAAAAAAAAACTTTACATTTTTCACAATTTTAGGTTTCTCACTGAAATTATTTACAAACTGCTTGTGCTATTATGGCAGAAATTGTTGTAAAAGCTTCTCTGGGATCCCCTTTGTTCAGAAAAAGCAGACTTATATGGCTTTGGCATTGCTTTTTGGTAATTAGAAGGCCGCTAAATGCTGCTGCGCACCACACGTGAATTATGCCCAGCAGTGAAGGGGTTAAATTAGGTAGCTTGTAGGGAGTTGCAGGGTTAATTTTAGAGATCACCCTCCCACCTGACACATCCCACCCCCTGATCCCTCCCAAACAGCTCTCTTCCCTCCCCCACCCCACAATTGTTCCCGCCATCTTAAGTACTGGCAGAAAGTCTGCCAGTACTAAATAAAAGAGTTTTCTTTTTTTTTTTAAATAAAAATAATAAAATATTTTAGTTGTGATGGACCCCTGCCTTAGTACCAACCTCCCTGATCCCCCCCTCCAGCTCTCTAACCCTCTCCCCTACCTAATTACCGCCATCTTGGGTACTGGCAGCTGTCTGCCAGTACCCAGTTTGGCCCCACAAACCAAAGTATTTTAATTTTATTTATAACTTTTATTTTTATTTTTAATTATTTCTGTAGTGTAGCAGCCCGTCCACAATACTCCCCACCCCCTCCCCCTCCCAGATCCTTTTACATGTAAAAAAAAAAATTAACTTTTTTCCCCCTTCCTTCCTTCATTGGTGTCAGTGTGGCTAATGCGCGCACGTGCACGCGCGCCCCGTGCACATGCGTGCATCGTGCATCGTGCGCGCGCATCGTGCACGCACGCGCACACGCTCCCTCCTCTCACCCGGACAACGGCACCATCGCTACCGGTGCAGAGAGGGCCACAGAGTGGCTCTCTCTGCATCGGAAGCTTGTAAAGGGGTATTGCAGGATGCCTCCATATCGAGGCATCACTGCAATACCCTCAGAGCTGCTGGAAGCGATTGTGATCACTTCCAGCACTCTGTTAGACAACTGACGTACCAGGTACGTCTATTGTCATTAAGAGTTAGTTTTTGCATGACGTACCAGGTACATCAGTTGTCATTAAGGTAATTTTAGTATAATAGGGTAGGTTAATGAATAGTTTAATGTAATTTAATGTAATTGTAGTATAATAGTTAGGGTAGTTTAATTAGTAGTTTAATATAGTTTATTTTAATTCTAAAGGAAGTTTAAATTTATCATAATATAGGGATGAGTTAATATTTTAATGTAAAGTTAGCGGGTTGTTAGGTTTAGTGGTTAATAGCTTAATTTAGTTTATGGCGATGTGGGGGGATGGCGGTTTAAGGGTTAATAGGTTTAGTAAGTGGTAGTGATGTGGGAGGCAAGGGGTTTAGGGGTCAATACATTTATTTAGTTGTGGTGGGCTCCGGGAGCAGCGGGATAGGGGTTAATAACTTTATTAGAGTTGCGGTGGGCTTCAGGAGCAGAGGGATAGGGGTTAATAACTTTATTAGAGTTTAGAGTTGCGGTGGGCTCCGGGAGCGGAGGGATAGGGGTTAATAACTTTATTAGAGTTGCGGTGGGCTTCAGGAGCGGAGGGATAGGGGTTAATAACTTTATTAGAGTTTAGAGTTGCGGTGGGCTCCCTGAGCGGAGGGATAGGGGTTAATAACTTTATTAGAGTTGCGGTGGGCTCCGGGAGCAGAGGGATAGGGGTTAATCACTTTATTAAAGTTGCGGTGGGCTCCGGGAGCAGCGGGATGGGGGTTAATAACTTTATTTAGTTGCGGTGGGCTCCGGGAGCGGCGGGATAGGGGTTAAACATTTTAGTATAGTGGCAGTGTTTAGTGACAGGGTATAAATAACGTTGGGAAAAAGCTGAATAGCAGCGAGATCGATGACTGTTAGTTAACAACAGTCCGCTGCTCATCGCCCCGTACTTGGTGCTCAACTTTTTGACAGCTTTTTTGATAAATATGGAGAGCGTATTCAGGTCCGCGGCCGCAATGTTAGGCGAGCGTATTGGTGCCGGCAAATGCAGCATAGTTGACGGCTTGATAAATAGGCCTCTATATCTGGAGTAAAACAAAATCTGGTATGTCTAGAGACCCCCAATAAAGTTTATTTTCTAGTAGACAAGTCCCTCTCTTAAAATAATATATTAATTTTGTTTGCATAGTGAGGTGATCATTGTGGTAACAGTGAACACCTTGCAAGAAAAATCTAATCTATATTATAACCCCCAAAAGCCTTTATGGGCCCCTATTTGACATGTGGCTACCCTTGATGACAATTTAGTAAGATGATCACAGTAACTGAAGTGGTCAGTGGGTCATTTTCAATATCACTTACTAAAATCTACGCAAAAAAAATATATATATTTTTTTTCCGTTTCCGCAGCTTTCTCACATGCCATGAATTATAAATGTAATAATGGTATATTGTGCATCTGCTGGGTCTGCTGAAAAAAAATAATAATGTGTGTGGGTCACTCACTGAAATTTGACTTACAATAGGTTTTAAATGTAAGTAGCAAAAAACGCAAAAGATTGGCTCAGCACTGGGGTGAAAAAAAGGCTTAGCAGTAAAAGGGTTAAAAATTTTCCAGCATGAAAAGAAATCACACAATTGTGAGATAAACTGCTCTCAAGCTAAATTTT